>NC_143399.1:201007827-201159127 GCF_052110815.1 Crocodylus siamensis
CTCGAAGTTCTGGCATGCCTCTCACAACACCCCCTCCTGCCTATCCATCCTATCCTATTGAGAATAGGGCACACCCTTGGGTGTACCCGAGTTACAGAATAAAGGAGGATGGGCCAAGAATATAATCATAGAGATTTAAGGGGAAGACTAAGAAACAAGTTTTTCTTTTGAACACGTGCATCTTATGGGGATCGACAAGAACCACTTCCACATAGTGATCCCTGGTAAAGTCCCTGACTACCAAGAGCTCCCAAATCAATAAAAATGCCAAAGCGCACAAAGACAAAGATACGGACACCAGTTTTGTCATACAAAAGAAGAAAGCAACTCATCAGAAGTATACATATCATTTATGTCAGCTGAGACACTGGGATTTCTATGGCATACAAATGCTCTTGCTGTGGTTCCTTTCCTGCCTTTATAATATTGTTGGGATAGAGACACAGTGAGTATATTCATCTGAGCATCACAGTTGACAAGCCTGAAATAGTTCAGGATTAAAATAATAGTAAAGTGGGGCTAGTTGAACGTGATTTGGAAACTTGTCAATGGGAAGGACGTGAGTCATTCTGAGATGAACAGATGGGGCCAGCAAGTCAATCCAGCACTGGCAAGAATGGACTAAGAAACCTCACTCTGTTAATGACACTTCTGATTCACAGTGTAGGTACATAAGACGTATCTGTCATAGTCAACAAAAGGACAAATTTAGTTTTACGGTGCTCTGAAGTAAGAAATTATTTTGAACAAGAAGTTTCTTGGCTCTCACCAGCAGGAGTCAATTACCTCCAGATATTATGCTGAAGGTGGACTATTATGTTGAGTGACTACAGAGCTCTGGGGACCAGGCTTAGGAAGACAGGGGTGCAGGTGGTCTTCTTGTCGATCCTCCTGGTCAGTGGTTACAGTAGGCATCATGTCACCTGTGTCAGGGAAGTCAACCCATGGCTCTGGAGTTGGTGCCATTGTGCAGGTTTTAGCTTCCTGGACCACAATCCACACTTCCATGCAAGGAACCTCCTGGGACGTGATGGGCTTCATCTCTCTGCAAAAGGTAAGAGACTCTTTTCTTACAGGTTGGCTGACCTCCTATGTCAGGCTTTAAACTAAGTATGACAGGGGACAGGGAGGCAGGAGATGGAGAGAGTCTAGAACCTACAAACTGCAAGAGATGCAGCTGTACACCTCAGGTAAGTACCAAGGGGCCCTTTGGTCATCAGAATATGGGGGGGGTGGGAACAAAAACACCATTCAGAGGGCTCAAGTGCCTCTATACTAATGCTAGGAGCATGGGGAATCAGCAGAAAGAAGTTGCTCTTCTGCTTGCAGATAATAACTTTGCTTTAGTGGGGCTAGCAGAAACCTGGCAGGACCCTACCCTCAACTAGGCGGTACACATTGAGGGCTACAGGTTGTACAGAAGGCACAGAGTAGGAAGGAAAGGGGGCAAGGTTGCTCTCTATGTAAAGGATCATTATACATCTACCTTAATCCAAATGGGATCAAAGGAGGAGAAAGTTGAGGCATTGCTAGGATACATGGAGGTCATGGGGAAAGGGACTTGGTGGTGGAGGTCTGCTACAGACCACCACACCAAGAGGAAAAGCTCAACTTGAAATTCTTGAGGCAGCTCTCCAAGGCCATATGGTTTAGGGGCATGGTTGTCATGGGGGATCTCAACTACCTGACATCTGCTGGGAGGAGCTGTCAACCAAATCCAACTAATCCAATCTTAATCTGCACGCAGGACCTTCACCTAACGCAGGAAGGATACGGTCCCACTAGGGGGAATGTCTTACTGGACTTGGTGTTGGCTACAAGGGAGGATCTGGTAGGGAAGCTGCAGATTCGTGGTTACCTTGGGGATACTGACCACCAATCAATTGAATTCACCATATGGCATAGGGTGACTAAGATAACTAGTAGGATGGAAGTGCTTGACTTAAGGAAGGCTAACTTCAGTGTGCTCAGGAGTTTAGTCAATGAGTCACTGCAGAATAAGACTATTGGTGAGATGGGAGTCCAGGATGGGTGGTCATTCCTAAAGGAGGCGATCCTTCGGGAGCAGAGGAAGACTATCCCAGTATGAAGGAAAAGGGGGAAAGGAGCCAAAAAATGTCCTTGGCTAAACAGGGAAATCCAGGGGAGTCTAAGGGCAAAAAAAGAAGGCATATAGGCAGTGGAAGCAGGAGGGAGCTCCCAAGAAAGAGTATACCTACTTGCCCCGCAATTGCAGGGAGGCAGTTAGAAAAGCCAAAGCAACTACTGAGCTGAGGCTGGCAACACAAATTAAAGACAACAAAAAGTCTTTTTTTAGGTATGTAGGGAGTAAAAGGAAGGTACAAGGCAGCATAGGACCTCTACTCAACAAGGAGGAGCAATTAGTGACAGACAGGGGGACAAGGCTGAGCTACTCGATGAGTTTTTTGCATCGGTGTTCCTGAGCAGGAGTCAAGATAAGTCTCCTAATGGGCTCTGAGATGGGCATCAGAGGAACACCAGCCCACTAACTGTCACTAACCAGCCCACTAACTAAGGAGGAGACAGCCAGGAAAGAAAGAGAGAGGCAGAAACCTGGGAGCTTGGGGCTGGAAACAGGCTGACAGCTTAGAGATTGGGAGGGGTGGAGGCAGATAAGTGGTGGTAGGGAGGAAACAGTCAGGAAACAGACAAAAACCCAACTCAAACTGGTTTCAAAATGACGGGTTTATTAAACAGGCAACACACTATACAGCCCCATGAAGTTATTGGTTCACACACACACACACACACACACAAGCACTCACAATGGCAGCAGGAGAAAAAAGACTCAGTGGAAGGGTTGGAGTCCAAGTGGGGAAGAGAAGCAGAGTCCAAGTCCTTGGTTGAAGAGGGGGTGGGAGGTAATAGCTACCTATCCAGGCTGGAAGGGGGTCCTTGTCCAGCAGGTGTTGTCCAGATGGGGGTCACCGGCAGGGCCTCTGGTCGGATAGGTGGTGTGGAATGGTGCTAGTCCAGATGAAGAGGGTGTCCCAAGGAGTCAGTCTTCACTACCCCTTTTTATGGCGCAGACTACCTCTGATCTCCTATGGGGAGGGCCTGTTCAAGCAATGTTAGTCCTGTCCCAGAGGGCTCCAGGTGTTCTTACTGAGCATGTTCAGCCTGGCACAATGGTGGATTGCCTCATTTTTTGTTTCTTGAATGCTGAGGGTGGTTCCAAGGGCTGGGTTGTTGGTCCAGGTATTGGTGTCGATGGTTTGGTCATTTAGAGGGAGCTATTTTTAGACCTACTGCCATTGTCTCTCAAGCACCCGCATTCATCCCCATTCGTTCAGGAGCCAAGTTACATAGGAGGGGTAGGTGTGAGTCATGGGTTACACAACTGGGCCTGGGGACAGGATGGAGATTTGACAAACAAAATGGAAACTTAACGTGACTTATGCTAACTTACATAGGTAGGCCTAAATCATATAGTATCAGTAAAACAGTAATATAGAACAGTAAAAATCAATATAAACATAATAACTTTACAATATAAAGAAGGCAAAAAACAAAAACAAATACAACTTGCTTCTGGTCTTCAGCTCTATAACCTCTCCTCTCCCTTTTCCCTTCCACCTCAACTCACTTGCATTAGAATAGCCCTAAAAGTTTCTTCTGACTACACCATTAGGAATAGATATGGCTCTCAGAAAAAGCAGGAGGCTCAAAAAGCACTGACAACAACTGAACAAGGTGATTGGCACCAGAAAAATAAGTGACAGCAAAGGGCAGTCTAAAATCCCTGTTGCTGCTTATTTGCAGACACTTCCCTAGCTCACTGATGGCTTTACTTCAACAAATAACTCATCCCAAATAAGTAGCAATAAAGAGGTTATTGTTTCAGTCCATCACATATTATCTATGACTGACAGCCAGGGAGATGTCTGCTGATTTACCCAGCATCTGCAGTTCTCTGGGTTTTGTTGTTGTGCCTTAGATTTATTAGCTACCACTTAAGCTTCCAAGGTTTATTCTCAGCTTTCTGTACTAGATAATGATTAGGATAAATGTATTTACCCTGAGTTTTTACCTAAGTCCCTTGTTTCCTCCTTGCTCTTCAAATGTTGCTAGAGTCATAGAATGGTAACAAAAAAATAAAAAAAGCAATAAAGCCAAGTACAAAAGGAGAGACCAAGAAGAGATAAAAACAAAGGAAAAAATATGATGATGGTATGATACAAATACAGTTGGAGAGAAAGACAGCTCCAAAAGGCAGGAAATGGAGTTAAAAAGGTTCTTTTACCAGCCACAATAAGACCGTGAGTTAAGGCAAACTGCTAGTGTTAAATAAGAAACAGTATCCATGAAGTGGGCTGAAAAGGGAATCAGTAAAGTGATGATGTTAGTGCATTTCTTTCCCTGCCAGAGAAGCTATGCTGCATCATTTTTCCAGGGGCTAGGACCTGGCTTGCTTGTACAGCCCAGTATCAGTGTCTGTTACATGGCTCCACGTAATCACGTAATACAGGCATTGGCAAAATGCAGCCCCCTGGCTGCCTGTCGATGGCTTGCCAAAACTCAGTAAGAGGCCCGCCGCCCAAAATAATTGCCCGCCCCTGATATAATGGCTGGTTTCCCTAGAAGACAAGAACCAATTGCTACTGCTGATAACCAGTGAGAAAAATAAAAGCAATTCAGGTGCCATGGTGCTGAGTGTGATGTCAGACACCTGGAATCCAACAACAAGGCTCCCTAGCCAATGAATGTGGAGAGATAAGCACCCGAAAACGAGGTCCAAACCTAACTGCATGCATGGAGGGGCTTAGAGCCACCCAACAAGAAATGAAGACAGGGCTGTGTCTTCAATCCTGCCACTCCCAGGGCTGAAGTGCCTAATTCAGGGCTTCAGGAAGTTATTTCTTTTTACTCAGGGGGCGCCTCTACTTGATCAGTTAATGTTGCTGAATGAACTGTGGCACAGTTTCCACTGGAATTTTATTGCTTTGGGATGCCATACGTGTGACCAGAATCGCAGCACGTTGAGTCGTTTCTGACCAGCCCCAGCTGGCAGGGAGTCCTGGCAGGTGGAGGGGGGGCACCTGCCAATCCAGAGCTGCTCCCCCAAGCTCAATATGGAGGGGATGGCTGGGGCACAAGGGTGCTCCACTGCAGAACTAGCTGTCAGACAGCCCCCGCACTGAAGCAGCCTTGTGCTTCCTCCAACCCTGTTCCCATCTGCACGTGCACTGAGATGGAGTACTTTACTCCACTGCCAGATAATACTTGTACTGTAGGATAATAAGTGCTATCCTACAGTGGAGTAAATTGTTTTCCTGCAGCCTCACAGCATCACACATGTAGATGCCAAGATTTTGCTGTGGAGCTAATAATTAATCAGCTCCGCAGTAAACATCTCGTACAGACGTGCCCAGGGTTCACAACCCCAGCACCCTATGTTGACATCTGCCTTCATTAAAAAATGGGCTTTTTTTTTTTTCAAACAGAGCAGGGTTTCCAGCACTTCACCAGGAGGTGGGAGACCAGAGTTAAACTCTTCCCTCTGCCTGAGGGGTTTCAAAGGACTCTCTTTTATATCCTTAGAGAACGTCCTTCCCATCATCAGGTACCGGCTATTCCCATAAAAAGGCATTTTCCATTCCCATTCAAGCTATTCTACAGTACAAGAAAGAAGTCAAGATTCATTGGGCCAAGGAAAGGAAGAAAGGGCAAGTATGAATCACTAGTATAGTGGTTAGGCCCCTCACATGGGTGAAGAGGAGAGCTGGGTTCTGGTGCCTGCCCCCCCAGGGCTCTTCATATATTATTGCACAAACAAATTATTGGATAAGGCTAAAGGAAAGGAATTGTTCTCTATAAATACAGCCAAGGGCTGGTAAATGCCAGGGAAGAAAAAGCTATTTAAGCTAAAGGACAATACTGGCACAAGAACAAATGGGAAATAACTGGCCAGAAATAAATTTAAAGTAGGACTTAAAAGATGCCTTCAAGCCATCATAGATTTTGGAAGAACTCTTTCATAAGAATACTGAAGTCTAAAATCCTAGCTGTATACAAGATGGGCCTCTATAAGTTTAGGAAAGGGGTTATACAATGTGTGTGATCATAACTTGATCATAATTTGATTAAAACAATTAGGATATCATACAGAAAATAACTGGATGCCCTCAAGGACAGGATTTAAAAGAAATGGGATAAGATTCGATAATATGAGATGCAGGATCATGGACTAATAACAAAACCTTCAGCCATAATCATCATTTGGAAATGATAGAGAAAAAGAACCACATGGGCTAGGGACAGAGGGCAATTTTACATGTGGTCCTGAAGCGACGTGGAGTGCTTTTAATTAGCAAGCCGCGCTAATTAAAAGTACCTGTGCATCACGTGTATCAGCAGTGCAGCACACCTCCACACTGAGAACATGGTGGTGCACTTTGAACAAAAGCATATCAAAAGTCTTTTAGTTCAAAGAGCATAGCCTCCATTTTTTCAGCATGGAGGCATGCTGCACCACTGATAGACCTGATGTGCGAGGCTGCCAGAGTGCATCAATTTACATGCTCCAGCAGACTTGATTAATGGAGTCCACTCCAGCACATGGGATTTCCAGCGCATCAGAGCAGGATCCCCGCATGTGTGTAAGTGCCCAGAAGTTACGCATAAATTGGTATAAATGACGGAAATCAGCTCAAATCTGTAACACAACAGAAGTTCAGTGCACTTAAACCACTTTCAAAGTGATTAAAGCTGGCTTACGATAAACCTGGATGGATGTAGTATCAGACTTAACTAATTTAGGTTAAATTGATTTATTGAACTTCTGTCCCAGGTGCTCTCCAGATTCAGGTTAACTTGCAGTCCTCCACATACCACCTCCCCTACCCCAGGATGGGCAAGCTAGCCTTAGCCCAACCTGTCTGGTCCAGATGAGCAGAGAGGCATGCTCTAGCACCCTCCAGCTTCTGGCCTGGGCCACTGCAGGCATGTCACTGCATTTCCAGAATCAAAAGTGAATGTCTGGTCACTTATTCATTCAGGCTACACAACATAGACTAACCTGTGAAAATTGCATTGATTCAGCCTTGGGCTTTTTGACTGTCTGACTTAGCCTTGACGACTTCAATCTATGAAGCCATGAAAGAGGCCTGATGTATAAGGGGAGGTTCTTCTGGCACAGTGGTAAAGAACCAGGAGTGCCATAATGAAAAGCCCCGGTGTGATTTTAACTGGACCACTGACACCGTTCTGTCCACCCACGCTTAAGAAAGATGAACTCAAACTGGAACAGATGCAAAAAAGGACTATGAGGATAACCAAGTGATGGGCAAACCCATCTTTTAAAAGAAGACTTTTTTCTGAATACAAAGTGTTGCTTGTTTAATCCAGCAAAATAAAGGCTCAGAAGAAATTCAACTGCTGGCTGTAGATACATTGTTGCCCTAAGGAGTCAGGCTCTCTCTCGGGATCTCAATATTGGGCTGTTAGACAGGAGGGTGTGACACAATTGCACATATGCAAACACACAAATCAATTAGGTGCACACACACACACACAGACACTACCATCTCTGGCACAAACACATCCAAACCAGCCCAGGCACATGCATACCTATCACCAATTCAAGCACATACACTATACACCCCAAAAGTTAGACACGGATCACTAATTCATATATCATGCACAAAATGCCATATATATACACACACACACACACACACACACTCACCAGTTCACACACATACAACCCACCTACACATACACATAGATAAGTTCCTAATTTGGACGGTACACACAAGCACTCACAATGGCAGCAGGAGAAAGAGACTCGGTGGAAGGGCTGAAGTCCAGGTAGGGAAGAGAAGCACAGTCCAAGTCCTTGGTTGAAGAGGGGGTGGGAGGTAATAGCTACCTATCCAGGCTGGAAAGGGGACTTTGTCCAGTATGTGTTGTCCAGAGGGGGGTTGCTGGCAGGGCCTCTGGGTGGATAGGCTGTGTGGCATGGTGCTGGTCCAGATGGAGAGAGCGTCCCACTGGGTCTGTCTTCATTGCCTCTTTTTATACAGGCAGATCTTGTGTGACCCTAGTGACAGGAGGCATGCCCAGGCAAGGGTCATCCCTTGGCATACTGAGCATGTGTGCTCCATGCAGGGATGTGTTGTTTCGGGTGTCTGTAATGGTGGGGTACAATGGTAGAGTTGCTGGTTCTGCAGGGTCTTTTGTCTTTCAAGTGCTGGGTTCTTGTCTCTGTTCTTGGGTGAGGTCTGTGGTTCCTGGATGAATCAATGTGAGGTGAAGGCCCAGTCCTTACAGGCCATTCAGTAGAGGCCGGCTACCATTGTATTTCAGTTATTCCCAGTCACTCTCATTCAACCAGGAACCAATTTACATGGGAGGGGTACATGACTCATACAGTTGCAACACAGGGGATGCCCGGACAGAAGACTTGACATTACTTTGGTTCACTTACAAACACAGGCCTAAACCATACAATATCCATATGAAACAATAAAAATCAATACGGAAATGATAATAATACAATATACAACAGTAAGAATCAATACAAACCTAATAATAATACATATAAAACAGTGGATATCCAAAACCAAAAACTTGCTACCAAAATAAAAATGTTAAAGCTTATCCTAAGTCTGAGCTTGCTTATGCTTGTCTATAGGGAATAGAGAGGGAGCGAAAGAAAAGCCAGAAATAATCGGGGAAGGGAAGGGAATGCGTATTTATCATATTTATATATATGTATTAAAAAAGAAAAACTAGGGGTTTTGCTACAACATCAGGGTGTTAAACACAAGGGATGGGAAAACACTGTATAAGCTAAGGGACAATGTTGGCATAGGAACAAATAGTCACAAAGTAGACATTTATAAATACCGGCTGGAAATTAGAAGAAAGTGCCTCCTCTTTTATAGGAAAGAAGTTGCAGAAAAGCCTTCCAACTGAAGTTGGAGGTCAAAAACACTAACCCATTTTAGAATTCAGGGATTCTATGGCGCGGTGCCTTTGATAACAAAAGGTCTTTTCCAATCCTATGTTCTTATTGCTCTATTAATGGACTGCACTCATTAATTACAATAAATGAACAACTAATGACACAGTGCAGTGATGCTGCAAGATCTCTTTAACCTCCCTGGATAATTATAAAGGACTGAGGGCCCTGGGAAGTGCAAGGACATTTAAGGTGCATGCAGCCCCAGTAGACACTGTTGTTCAAACTGATCTGCTCCTGTACACACAGGACACTGGTGCTCCAGGGGTACGTTCCTATAGACTGGAGTTGTCCCAGTCCTAAGTGGCCAGAGCTTCACACCCTACAGGCCACACTGGTGCAAGCCAGAAGTCCCTACTGTGTAGGTGTCCTTCCCCCTGCACTGCACATGTGAGCAGGCAGTCTCCCCCACTGTACCATATGTGTGGGCACCCCAGGTTCATCCTCAGCTCCCTAGCAATGGGCTTCTCCGCTGCACCATGCCATCATCCCCAGGTCAGGGGCTGGAAGTGCAAGCCAGAAGAGGGAGGGGGAGCCTGGAGAGCCTGGATGCTGTTGCAGCTGGAGAGATAAGGAAAGCAGCAGCTGCATTGGAGCCCAGGGGCCACATATTAACCCCTCATGGGTAACCCAGAGGCTGCCAGGTAGACAGCCCTCCTGTAGCCAATACACCCCAAAAACGTGTGAAGTAACTCATTTTTCTTTCTTGCACTGCTCCCAGCATACCTCAACCCTGACTTGGAGGGACAATCTAAAAGTCAAATGAAGGTTCAAGCTCCTTGCCCAGTCAGATTTTGGCCTCCTGTCCAGTTATGGAAGTGAGTTTTTGAGAGAGCCACCTGTTCATGAAGAACAAAATGAGATGGCCTCTTGGTTTCACCTGGGCAGCTAGATGCCATGATGTCATAGCAATGTCTTGTCCCTACAGACCTTTGGCAATCCAGATATGAAGTCACTATAGCCTTTTCCTGAAATCATGCCTCACGACTCCAGCAGAAGTGCACTCGTTTCACTGACAGACATGAATGTGGTTGGTGTCTTGGCTGAGCACCTCCCTACACTTATCCCTAACTCTACTTTCATACCCATATCCTCCTTTTACATCCATTTACCTCACCTCTGAATTTGGCCCTTTCTGATTTTGTAAAATAATCACAATACATCCTGGACAAAACCAACATTTTAGGCTGGAAATTAGCTGAACAAGTCCTGCAAAAAAAAGTTATTCAAATTGTGCTATTTTTTTTTCTTTTGGGGAGGAGCTGGCATTCTGCCAAGAATGGGCCCATTAGCCCAACAGCCCAAAAGGCTCCTGATTTGGTGGCTGCCAGTTCTGACAGAGAAAGCAAAGTCACTTGATTTTCCTGAAGGGACTCCCACTGTTAATGGCTTTTTTAGTCTCAGTGTTCTCAGACATTTACATTTGCTAAAGCAACTTAGTACCAAGTTTACATGAACAAACGTTCATCATTAACAGAGAATATAGCCCCAGGAACCAGTCCCCAAGTCTTGTCTTTGTTCCTGAGATCCGAAGGATAAATTTGTGGTACATGACTCATAGTACAGTAGGATACCCAGGAATAGTTGGAATCAATCAGGTTATAAATGGCCCTACAGTATTATTATGAGATTTACTCATTGCTATTCTGAATCCATTTGTTATTTCAGAATGGGATGAAACTTCCATAGGGACTCAAAGGCCTAGAATCACTTAGGACCCCAATGTGAGTATTTAATTAATTCACAGTTGGCTGACCATATGAAAATCCCAGAAATCCCAGGTATAATCCAGGAAATCCAAGACATTGCCCCCCCCACCCCACCCACGCACACACAAGTTGGCAGAGGTGGGGCTCCATGCCCAGCAGGCAGTAGAGATCAAGAGGTCATTGGTCAAGAGGTCATCGGTCAATCAAAGAATATATCATTTGGACATGGATGGAGTTTGCTAAAGAAAAAAATTCTAATTCATCATTAAGGCAACAACACCAGCCCTAAAGTGCTCAAAATCCATAAGTCCCAAATCATAAAATTGACTTAAAATATCCTGGGATTTAAAGAAAAATAATGGATTCATTTTCTTTGTGTAGGAATACTGGACTGGAAGGAACAATATGGGTCAGCCAGTCTGACCCAGGGACCACAAGTAATCACGTCATACAATTCTTTTTTTGTAAACTGTTCAGGCATTTTCTTAATGCTCGTTAGAGCTTTGCCGTCATGACTCGTACTGGGAGACTGTTTCAGAAGCTCATTTGTCAGACAGTTAGAAATCTTCTCATTCCCAGTCTCAGTGTATTCACAGCCAGTTAATAACCATTTGTTAACATGCCAGCATTGTCATTTAGATTAAATAATTCTTCTCCTCCACGGTGCTTGACCTGTTGATGTATTTATAGAGAGCTGTCATAGTTTCAGCCTCGGTTTTGCTAGACTAAACAAGCCAATTGCTTTTAGCCTTCTGGCTTTTGTGCTGTTATATTACTCTTGGGTCATGTTTTCAAGCTTTTTCTGTGCAACTACAAAGGCTAAAAATGTCTTTTTTTTTTATATTGAACCTACAAACTGAACCTCCAATGTAATTTATTGAGTCTACTGGTAGAGAGGGATGGAGACACCACCGAATTGTAAGGGTCTTGGAACAAAAACTTAAAAGTTGGAAACTGCTAAGCATCAGACCTGCATTTGAAAACAAGAAGTTAAGAACAGAAGCATCATGGTATTGTTCTCCCGTTATGTCATTTTTATGGAGACAGATATTTGTGTTACTTCGGAATTCATTTACATTCATTTCACCAGCACTTTCTAATTTTAAAAAAAAAGAAATTGATTCTCTCTCCAGTCTATCACACCAACAACTCTAGGAAAAATAAAACAAACAGACAACGCGAGCGTATAGCTGTTAAAATGTTGTTAACTATTGAAATGACACAGTTTTGAATAGCAATGAATGCAATTTAAATGCTTTTTTTTTTTTTCCAAGAGACATTGCGGTATATAATACACACTATGTATTTTTATATTTGAAAAATGTAATCTACAGATAATGTCATACATATGAATGCAGCAAAGAAACAACTGAGCTGGGACATTGTACTGATATGATGATATTATTTCCCTAGAAGAGAAGGCAGCCTCTGAAGATTAAAGCACAAGTGGAATTTTAATGAAGGTGTGAAAAAATATCGGACCAATAAGATGTAGCTAACTTCAACACTTATTTATTTCAAGATCCAGATGCCATTTCCTGCAAATGTCATTACAAGCCTGGAATAAATACAAAACTATTCTTTTTTTCAAAAAGAATTAGGTTAAATAAATGGCTCAGGAAAGAAAAGGCTTCACAAGATAACATTGTGAAGAGAAAGTATTTTGCTTGATTCTAAGGCATGAAGGAATGAAAACCATTGCCAGTGCAATGCCACTGGGGTGATTACTCTTCCATCTTTTAGATAACTAAGTAGACTTAGGCACCTAAGTGCAATCATATTCTGCCCTGCTCAAATCATGTCAGTGTGCCTCCTGCTGTGTTATGCCATCACAGTAGCCAGTAAGAAACTGAGGTATGGATTTGAATGACCTTGTTTCCATCCTGGATTCCCATTAAACAAAACTGAAGCCAACTGTAGTCAATGGAAGAAACAAAAGATGAAAATAAAGGTTAAGACTTCCTTTCATCAAGTGTGGCCCTTCTCCGTATCAGAATGGCTTGCTTCCACAGAGTTTCATAGTAGCTAGGGTCAGGAGGGACCTGCCCCCCTGCCACAGCCAGGAATGACGCTGAGTTCACAGGACCCCAGACAGGTGGTCATCCAACCTCTTTTTGAATTTGACAAAGGTAGGGGCAAGGACCACTTCCCTGGGAAGTTGCTTCCAGATTCTGGCCACCCTAACTGTAAAATATTACCTCCTGATCTCTAACCTAACCTTATTCTCCATCAGCTTATTACCATTGTTCCTCATCACCCCAGGTGGTGCTGGGGAGAAAAGGGCTCTTCCTATTTGCTGATAATCTCCCCTGATGAGTTGGTAGGCAGCCACCAGGTCCCCCCTCAGCCTCCTCTTGCTGAGACTGAACAGGTTCAGGTCTCTCCTCGTAGGACCTGCCCCGCTGCCCTCTCACCAAGTGGGTGGCCTCCTTTGGACCCTCTCCAGGCTGGTCACATCCCTCTTGAAGTGCGGTGCCCAGTACTGGACGCAGTACTCCAATTGTGGCCTGACCAAAGTCACATAAAGGGGCAGTATCACCTCTCTGGACCAGCCTGAGATGCATCTTTGGATGTGTGACAAGGTACAGCTGGCCTTGCTGGCTGCAGTCTGGCATTGGAGGCTCATGTTCCTCTTGGAGTCAATAATGACTCCAGGATCCCTTTCCGCCTCTGTGCTTTCAAGAGGGGAGCTCCCCAGCCTGTCTGTGTGCTGTGGACTCCTGCTCCCCAGGTGCAGCACCCTGCATTTCTCTACGTTGAACCCCATCCTATTCTCATCTGCCCACTTTTGTAGTCTGTCTAAATCTAGTTGCAGCCTCTCTCTCCCTTCCAGTGTGCCCACCTCGCCCCACATCTTAGTGTCACCAGCAAAGAGGATATGTCTGAGTGAATCACATATCCTCTTCCTAAGAGGATGGCCTTATCTGTAAAACTGCATTCCTAGTGTTTAAATGATTTTTTTCCCCATATTTGCTCTGTTCCATCTCTACATTGTGCTCTGTTTGGTTTGTGTTGTTTCCCTTATCGTCCCTATGAGTCAGTCAGTCAACTCAATTCTGATGTAGCATTATCTCCTTTTATCTCCCACTGAAAAGCATGTTGGGATATCTTGTAGCAAAGATATTGTAAAAGAAAAAAAAAGTGAAACCACTGCCCAGCACAACACTGTTCAAAGATTACCTTGTTCAACAAATAAGAAAACCACTTTTTTTTGTTCATTTGTAATTAAACATGCATATCGTAGCAGAGATGGGAGACAAGGGGAGGAACTAAGTGTCCAAGATGAATTCTCTTGGCAGTACTATATTCCTTGTTATTCATTAAAGACTGGCATTTTTGCTACACAAAACACATATAGAAACCTCCTCTGCCTCAAGGACCGACCAGTCTACAACTTGGTCTGATGAAGTAAATCGACCGTTTGACAAAATCAGCAAAATGTCCAGCTAGACTAGAATTGACTGAAGTTCTCTACCACCACCTTGCCTCACTGGACCAGCTTCATCTCTCATTTATACACCCACATCCCCATTGGAGCCAAGATAGTTTCAGGCATATCAACAACAGCAGTTTGGCCAACTGACCTAAACTTTGCTTCAGCTGAGAGCATTCTTGCCCATACCTGACCACTTTACAAACAGAGCTGTAACAGAACATAGTCTATCTGTGGCCCTACGTTGATCTGGGAATCATTCAGAACAGCGTCTTCCCAAAGAGATCTAAAATTTCCTGTTTCCAGATGAGTTGGAAAAATACTAATAAAACGTGTTGTTTCAACACGTTTACCTTCAACGAGCTGTAGCACAGACTAAGAAGGTGAGAAAAAGGCTTGGAAGCCAAGTAATGCAGATTCAAGTCTGATGGCATTAGGCGGTTGGGCCTCTGATTTCTGTACCATGCTCTTGTCTACATTGGTCTTTAGCCCTTTGGAGCAAGGAGTCTCTCTTGCTATGGAGATGAAGACTACCTAGCACAACAGGGCCCCGATTTTTGGTGGGGTCAGCAGATGTTACTTTAATACAATTATCAAAAATAAAAAACAGGTGTCACCAGCATTTTTTTTTAACCTTTCTACCAATGTTGGCACAAGGTCCCATCATTGGCAACCCCCTGAGGTCAACTGTGCGTCCCCCTGGAAGTACCAGCAGAAGTGAACTTCAGTTTTGCTGCTTGCTCAGTGATCGGCCACTGGGGACCTATCACCACCCCACCCCCCGGTCGGCAATCTGGTACCTCCCCAGTCACCCATGGGTCACATCATATTTTGTTCAAGCTAAAAACAGCATGCATGCATGTCAACATACTTGATTTCTCTCTTTTTCTGACTTCATTTTTCTTATAATATTTGATTCCTCCTGCCCCTCCCCCTCGTTTTTTATTTCCTTAAAAAAAAAAAAAAAAAAAAAAAGGAAGAACTGTTGCAGCTGTGGCATTTTTTGAAAGAAGGAAACGTCAGTTCCCGATACATTTATTGAAGGAGAATAGAATTGTTGACATGTGTAGATCAGCTGACATTAAACAAAGGCAGATGCTCCATCACAATTCTTGTGGCCAAAGCTAATAAAAGGAAGGAGCAATGAGGCATGTTTAGTGAGCAAACAACATGGTGGTTTAATTATAGTCATTGCGAAAGGAGAGGAAGGGAAAATGAAGATAAAGAAAACAAAAAAATGCTACCCTACTTGAACTAAGTCCTATCTGTGAGATCTCCACTTGCACACACAGCTAGGAAAGAAAAAGGAAACAGAAGTGGAGAATCCTGTGTCCTCAGCCCACGTAACAAGTCAAAAGTGACTCAGAAAACCTGGTAATGATGAACTGAAACCTTACTATAATGGAAAAGGACAGTACGTAAATGCAACAAGATATAAAACTTAATAACCTGCTGTGTTTTAGCAAGTGGAGTAATAGTCATCTTCAGAGGGGACAAAGGAAATGCCATGCCAGTTCTCCTAAGATGAGAAGAGCAGTGAGGAAACAGGCTGGGGAGGTCACCTTGCCAGCAGGCAGGAGGGAAGTGTGACTGGACCACTTGGAGAAAGGCTAGAGGGCAAGGATGAAGCACTGGGGAATTAATCGAGAAGGAGCTAGATGTCTGGAAAATGAAAACAAAAGTTTTACCCTAAAAATCTTCTGCAAAAAGCAAAGACACCGCCATGAAAGAAGGTATAACTTCCTCTAGGAGTTAAACTAAAGAGGCACAGAAAGAAGCACCGGGCCCTAAAGGTCCTCCAGCAGAAATTATGAGCATGAAAAAGGAGCTGAAAAAAGAGCTCTATGACAAGAAGCAGTGACAGACTCTTTCCCCCATATTAGGTGCTTACATGTGATTTTACTCAACCTTGCTTGTATCTCTGACAAACACTTCATGCAGTGGTTTTCCATCTTTTTAGACTCAAGCTCCCCTCCCCTCCTTGATAGTCTCAAGGCACCCCTTAAAAGATGCCAGCTCTTAACTTTTACTCTTTGTTTGACTACTGAAAAATAATAAGAGCAGGTTTTTTTCTGTTGCAAAGAGCTCAGATAGACCACAGCTGTGGGTTTCTATTTGCAATCTCAAGGTTTCTCTTGTGAATCATGTTTGCAAGCCTAACCATGCTAACATTGCGTAGAGCCCCACGGCATCCTTGAAAGGATCTCCGAGTACCTCAAGGTGTGGTGGCACCCTGATCAAGAAGCATGGACTTAATGAAAAAGATGGATGGCTCCTCCTGCTCAGTGTGGGTGCATCTACACAAGACATTTATTGCACAGTTAACTAATTAACTGTGCAGTAAATGTATCTTTGAGAGTTGGTCTAATAAAAGATTTGGGATTTACCCAAAGAACCTTGTCTGCCTATATCTTTAGACCCACATGGCTACTTCCTACACCCCAGTAAATGTATCAGCATCTACACATACACCCACAATAGGGTGCAGGAAACTAATAAACTCCACAGCAGGGTAGAGTTTGTAAATACAAGTCCTACCCTGCTGCAGAGCTTTTTCACATGCAGTAGTGCACATGTAAACCAGGCTGGCTGGGACACAACAGGGCTTCACTGAAGGGGCTGCCTGCTGGCTAGCCCCACAATGAAGTACCCTTAAGCCCAAGCCAGCCTGACGCAACACACTGGCCCCAGTCAGAGCAGCCCTGGGCTGACAGGCTGACCTCCGGGTCCCCTGCCAGATGGGGCTGCTGTGACCCAGCTCGTTGTGCTGCAGTCTGGGCATACATGTAAACGGTGCACCCAGGAGCAATAAACTCCACAGTTTATTGCTGAGCATTAATGGCACATGTAGATGCACCTTTGTGATCTGCACAATCACACATTAGATCTAATTGTGCCTGATTGCCACTGTAGGGGGAGTTTAATTGTGGGCTCTCGGTGCATCTGCAAGAAGCAGGGTGCCATAGCTGGTGTGATTTAATTTGCTGGAAGCCCCCTTTATTGAGGGGGCTCCCAGCCAGAGGGGCCATGCATCGCCAGGCTTGAGAGTCCCGTGCCTAATGGGTCTCTTTCTCTCCTGGTTGCACTACCTGGAAAGCTGGGACTGAGAGCCCCAAAAGGTGTGGGGCACTCAGGCCTGGCTGTGCATGTTGGCCTGGGGCCCCCAAACCAGGGTTCAGGGGTTTTCTGCTGGGTATCGTGCACCCCTGCAGATGCAGCCAGTGTGACCCTGCTACACATACAAATGAAAGCTTCGTAGCAACCAGCTTCAAAGTTGGTATACAGTTTTGAGGTCTAACTTTATAGCTGATTGGAGCTTTTTATAGCATGATAAGTACTTTGCACGTGTAGCTGATCCTAAGGAAATTACACGATACCTGTAACCTGTAGAGAAGGCCTCAGTCTCCAGGCTAAAATGAATGCATGTCAAAACACTTTTTCAGGGACTGGAGCAGGGTAGAATAGGGTTACACTTAGGCACTTAAGTTGTTTTAGCCATCTAGTAGGTGGGATAGGATTTGGCTCTTACAGTGACATTCGGGAGATTAACAAGAAAACTGAACAGGTAGATGCAAGACAAAACGAGAATTTAGCAGCATTGTCAATCCAGAGAGACATCTCCTGATAGATGAAGGCAGGTAATGGGGAGGAGAGAGAAAACTGGAGGACAAGGATAATGTCTGTATTCTTTGTCTTCCAAGGATTAAAGGTATTCTGGAGGACTCTGAGAGAAGAAACATCCTGGGAATGCTAAATAGCATTTTCCAAAATTCATTAAAACTGATCAACAAGGAACGCATTACTGTTGAAGAGACTTTTGCAATCCTTTCCCACTAACTCTCAGATGCCTCTGAGGCATGTGACTATCCATAACTATGAAGATCAGGAAAAAATATCCTGAGAGCAATAAGACAGAGATATGAATCACTGAACCACCAGCCATAAGAGTCTTCCCAGGCCTGCCCTTAGAAAACAAAAGGAACTGTACTAAGTAATCACAATGATCAGACCAAACACTATAAAATGCACGTGATCCTTCCTATTTAGATTATCTCTGAAATACAAAGGCTAATATGTGTCGATTAGGAAGGGACAAAGATAGTGATGAAGATATGCATAACACAGTCAGCTCATAGACGGCAGACACGGGGCCTGTGTGTTCCCAAGAGACATCAAGGAACTAGTGAGACCAAAAGAAAAGAAACACCAAAAATAATGGCCTGCCAAGAAAGCAGAACAGAGCTGAAAGTATAAGTCAGTGATTCTCAACCAGGGTGCATGGAGATCCTTTCAAGGGTGCCATGGGATGCCACACAACGTTAGCACACAACATTAGCACTGTTAGGTTTGCACACATCACTCACAAGAGACTGCAAACAGTTGTGGCCTTTCTGAGTTGCAACAGAAAAAAAAAAACTTCTCTATTATTTTTTTGTCGTCAAAAAAAAGAGTGAAAACTAAGAGCTGGCATTTTCCAAGGGTGCCTTGAGTCGATGCCTTACATCTAAAAAGGTTGAAAACCACTGGTAATAAGTAGTAGCAGAAGAACAAGGTTAGCATTTGAGTAAAAGCATCATTTCAACTCACAGACATTATATTTTTATTTTGAACAAGTATGACTTAAATGGAAACTGGGCTATACAGCACCCAGGATACTTTATATGGTTACAGTTTGCATGTGGGTGGCAAGTTGTAGATAATTTAATGCAGAAATCCATCCGAATTCATATGCAAAGTTCATAATGATTTGGCTGAGGAATCTATTCTGCCTTGGTGAATTCTCCTACAATAGCTGAAAAATTTACAAATGAAATAACATGAATTCAAAAAACAATAAAATGCTAGTATACAAGTCCTACCCACCAGTAAAACAGCCCCTACTGCCTTTAATTTGTGTTGATAGAGAGACAGCAGGGTCTGGCAAATAAAGCACAATACTGGAAGCAAAATCCTACTTCCACTGAGGTGAAAGGCAAAGCTAGCTATGATTTCAATAGGGTTGGTTTTGCCCCTGTACTAAATGTTCTGCTCTAGCATAGTCCTTGTACCACTGTAAATACTGTTGACTATTGCCGACTAATCCCATAAGGAAATCCTATCAAATATGGCAAAAAAAATCATGATTCTTCGAGACAGAGAGAGTCAGTCCTCTTGCGGGTAGGCCCTGGTTTCATTCCTGACTATAAGCTACTTCATGGTGCTGAGTGCTTTGCATCACCTCTGATCCATTCTTATTCTGCTTTAACCTTTAGCCTTCAGAAGGGGGTTAAGCAAATGCAGAATAAGTCACTCTTATTTTGGAAGAAGAGCGTCAATGTGTTGTGTTAAAGACACATAGTTATTAGCCATTCAATGAATATCCTACCTTGATCTAAATGAATTGCCCTATCTTAAAAAGCCATGGGTCATTGTGAGGGAGTGGGGCCTAGGAGCGGCTGTGAACTCCCTAGCGCCCCCTACCGTCACTCAAGGCTGTACTCAGCACCCTCGGTTTCTTGCCCGCCACGACTTTGATCTTAAATGGTTAAATGGGAGGCTGCCTTTATTCCCCTAGTGAACGGTATGCGTGTTCTTGCCCCTACTCCAAATGGGGTGCCTCTGTGCGCCCCTCCCTTAAGGGGTATGCGTGCCTCCAAACCTCCCCTTTAGCACACCCCAAGCCTCGCAGCTGTTCCGTGGGACGTTGTGTGGTCCCTCGCCCCTCTGGTGCTCTCTCTCTCTCGGGCACCCGGGGCTCATCACCCACCTGGCGCCCCTGGACCGGGCTCCTACCCACCGGCCTGCTACCGGCACCCCTGGGCCTGTCTCGCCGTTGTCCGGCTACTACCGGCGCCCCTTGGGCCTGGCTCAACACCGCCACCCTGTCACCGGCGCCCCTTGGGCCTGGCTCAACACCGCCACCCTGTTCTGGGCCTTGCCCCCTCTGGGGCTGATACTGCGCTCCTCGCGCTCTCTCTCTGCCCTGCTCTGGGGCCTTGACCTCTCTGGGGCCGATACCACGCTCCGCACGCTAGGGGCACAGGCGACCGCTGCCGTGCCTGTCCCCTTGACCCTCCTCTGGGTCAGTTGCCCCACTGGGCAAAACACTGCCCTTATGGGCTGGGGTCTGCAACCCTGCACACCGCACCTACCCGGCACAATACTGTGCCTCTCCAGCACAGACAATAGTGCCCCGCTGGCACTGTACCCCTACTGGGCACCAGGAACCCCCAAGCTGCTGGGGAGCCCCGCTGAGGCTCCTCACTCCCCTACAGCCTCACCCGGTCCTCCGGTGTAACTATAACACAAGCCAAGCCAACTGGCTATAACACAATCACCACAGAGCCTCCCTGCTCGTAACGTAGACTCCGAGCCCCCTGCAGGGCTCCCACCCTACCTCCTTTCAGGGTTCTCTCCTCCCTAGCATCATTGCGGCCGGTCAGCAAGGTAAGGTTGCAATCACCAACTCTGGCCGCTCCGCTCAGCTCACCCACAGAGCTCCTGCTCCTGTGGCTGCCAAAAGGGAACTACTGGTCAGGCTCCAGCCTGGGCTGTTTATAAAGGCCCGGCCCTGCCCCCTTCCGGCCACCTGACCCGCCTGGTTGCCCTGGCAACCGGCACCTGAGCTGCCCTGGTGATTGGCAGCTCTGTCAATCTCAATCCCAGTCACGGGGCACCTACGTGACCCCGTGACAGTCATCATTACAGTTACTATGAAGCCTACAGCAGAGCTTGCAGGTTGCATGGCTTTTTGTCCTGGGATTCAACTGAAGTAGATTCATAGTCTCTTCCCCAAATATCTTGCTGCAAAGCAAAACATAGGCAAAAGCATCGAGTTCCCTTCGGTTTTGTTTCAATACTATCTGAAACCATCAGTTTTATGTGATTTGGGCATCCCACCAGACATCAGTACTGGGTGCCCTGGGGGGTTAAGATAGCACAGCATTGGGCACGTGAGAAAACTTGAATGGTTTGAAGCAAGTCATTACAGATCACTTACACCTTTTTCTTTGCATTTCAGGAAGCGTTGCGCCCAACATTTACCAAATGACCTTTACGTGGCACCAGAGAAGAGTTGCCTCAAGGAGTCTGTGATGCCAAGCATCCTTCCTGATCACAAATGTCACCTCATTTCTCTATAATGACAGTCGGCAAATCGTTTTGTAACATGGGTTGAAGTCACCAGCTGGTGCACCAAAAGGACCCAGACCGCTAAAACATTGTGCACTTATTTTTTAAACATCCCAACATCTGGGTCGGGACATTTCTGCCCAGTCCATTAATCCCTTCGCAAACATATTTTCAAATCAGATTTCAGAAGATTTCACATTTGGGAGTGAATCTCTTTTTCAAGAGAACAGAATATATCCCTGCAGATACTACTTGTACACCTGGCTCTGTAGTTGTTTTTTAAGATTTGTAATGAGATATAGCCTGATGTGCAGGAGGATATTGCAGCCTTTGGGACCAGGGAAGGGAAGATTCTTCATACTATTTCATTATCTTCGAGAGAGATCGGAGAAGATGCATTTTTCACGATGACTTAATTTTCTAGAATTGACGTTCTTCAGTGTAATAAATACACCTGCACAGAGATGCTCACACAATACACCTAATTTAATCCACTTTCCAAAACTACTTTGTCGGTATCTTTGATTACTTGCTGCGACTTTAACTTCTTCTTTTTTCCTCCTTCTGGTTCCGTCTTTCTCTCTTCGCACTGCAAAATAAGCAGCAAAGTTATTTCCCAACAGAAAGCTTTTTACGTTAAGATATTTTCTAAAAAGTGTTTCCAAGGTGGCAATTACAGAAATAATTTACAGAGTGGTTGTTGAGAAGTTTAAAACTCTTTTTTTTTTTTTTAATGGCTTAACAAAACTGATGAGTGCCAAGAAACACACCAAGAATAGTCCCCTGTATGAGTGGATTAATAGCACCTTTCAAATGACATACCTTTGTGCCATTTAGCAGCCCATTTCTATTTGGTTCCAGATGTAGATTAGTGTTTACAGCTATATAATCTCCACTATGAGCTCCTTTTGTTAACAGCTTACTGTTTTCCTGCTCATCAGCTGCTAAATAATTTGATTTTACCTTAAACATAGCTTTAAAAATAGTTCTGGTGCCTCTGAAATTATGCCTTTCGGGTACAGCCACAGATGTTCTTGTGTCAGAGAAGTGCTGACAAAGTCTGTTGCTAATTATCCTATGAGAAAAGATAGTACTAATAAAAACGACCTCTAGCTATAAAACTCCAGGCAAGGAATAACATAGAGGCATGGAAGAGGACTTGTTTAACTGCGCTCAAATTTCCAGGACATCAAAAACTTTTAGATGAACATAATGAAATCCTTGGCCTCAGATACCAGGCACGACTTGCTTCAGACTTATGTGGAAACTTCTGTCTTGTTAGACATGTAAAGTTTCATCTACGTTGGTTTTATTTTGGAGATAATTGGGGAAAGAAGTTCACGGTCTGCATAGCATAAAAGGAGGGTGGAATCCATCCTGACGCTGAACAGACAAGGCTGCAGATTAGACCAAGAAACACCCTAGGAATTCAAACTTGCAATGTGTCTTGTGGCTTTGGCACAACCTTTGCAGCTCACCTTATCATAAGCATTTAAATGGCCTACTTAAAAATCTGACTTGATGTGGGGTGAGGGTCTAGGAACCTTGTTAACAGACCAAACAGTTCTCAGAATAATTGGGCTTCACTGTCCTGTTAAACTAGATTAGCCCTTTCTCCAGAAGACAGCTGCCGGTAGAAAATCTGTAATATCTCAAAGTGGACCTAATTTCCAGCTGTCATTTTTTCCTGTACTTTTCATACAAATGACAGAACTCGACAGTTTTCAAACACATTCATGCCTTTAATATTCAGCTTATGTTTCATGTCCTGGATCTTTTTCTCTGGAAGACTACAAATGCACCCAGCACTTACTGAAATGACCTTTACATAGCACCAGAGAAGAGTCGCTGCAAGGAGTCTGTATTGCCAAGTATCTTTCCTGACCATACATGTCGCCTCGTTACTCTACAACGTCAGTAGACAAATCTTTTTGTAACACAGGCTAAAGCCAATGGCTGTTGCACCAAAAGGACACAGACCTGAGAAACTGCCAGAGCTAAAATGTTGTGCATTTATTTTTTAAACATCTCAACTTTTTGTTTGGGACTTTTTTTTTAAGGAGCCTAAGTGAATTAGGCACTCAGATCAATGAGCAGGTAAAGAAACAATGTTACTCTTCCTCTTGAGCACACACATATTTTATTGTGATGTCAGCTTAGAGAGCTTTTAGCTTCTTCATGGGCTGCATTTTTATGTAAAGAATCATTGTGTCACCATGGGCCCAGTGCAGTACTCAGAGAATGGAAAACCCATGGATCCAACCTTGACTTTCTACCACCTTGCAAGGTGGGCAACTGTCTATCTCTGTGCCAAAGGGAAGTAAAATACTTTAGGTGCCTTTTGGATTCCCTTCATGTGGAGGCAGGTGATGCAACTAGTTGCAACACAGTAAAGAATCAGGCCAGCTGGCCCGCCCTCCAGCTGGTAAAAATCACAAAGCTCTGTGACATCAGTGGATCTACAACAATTTCTCACCTGTGGATTCAGCCAAATACAGGTCAGCAAGTGCTTTTACGACAGAAGTAACTTTTAGGGACTTTCTCATGCATTTAATGAAGCTTCTGCATAATTGCAACTACTTGTTGCAATTATGTAGAAACTTTGGTGTAAGGGAAAAGCAAGGCCTTTGTTTCATATTGGCTATGTAGTAATCAGTGGCGATGCATAGGGGGTGCGCGGAGTGCCGGTGCACCCCCCGACAGGTTGTGCTCACTGCTTAAGTGATGGGGGGGGGGGCAGGCAGGAGCATCGGTGCCCCCCTTGTGAGTGCCGGCCGGGACGTGGGAGCATCGCAGCGCTCCCGGAAGCTGCTGCAGCCACTTCCAAGAGCGCCACGGCCACTTTGTGATCTGCCATGGGGGACCTCCTCCCCAGATTGGTGAGTCTGGCCGCAGCAGGACCCCTCCACCCAAGTCAGCAAGATTGGCTGTGGGGGGGTCCCTCTCTCTGGTCGCTGACTGGTTGCTGGAGGGGCACATGCCCCCCCCTAAGGTGGCACCAATCACCCCTGGTAGTAATGATTACTGAAGCAATTAACATGAAAGTTGTAATCTAGGAGGCATCTACGTGGATTTAGGCACCTAAGTGCAATTCTGTTCCACTCAGTTCAACACACCATCATGTTTACCCTTAAGACCGAGTCACAAAAAACCAGTGAGGAAGAGGAGGACTCACCTCATTTCAGTATTAGCTGTATTTCAAAGGGCTGAGCATGTTGAAATATAATCACACTTACATACCTAATAGGTGGAACAGAATCTGGTCCCATGTGCTGGGTTTTTTAATTACAATAATGCTTTGGTCTTTGACTGCTGAAAGGAGCAATTTTAGAAGGCAAAGCAACAGAAGCAGAAGAGATCTACTCAGAAGAAAGCACCAATGAGGGCATCCTGAGTGAGAATACTGCCAGTTCTTACCTGTGGGGACAGTTTCAAGGGATGGAGAAGATCAGCTCTCCCAGACTCACTCTTTTTTTCAGGAGCTTCACTTTCATTTAAAAACAAGGTCAGAAAAAACAGAATTTCTGCACACCATAGCTTTAGTTCTGTGATTCTCAGCTGGGAGCCTGAGAGCCTTTGCCCCTCACCTAACCCTGCAAGGCTGCTGTGATGCCTAGCCCCTCTGCAAGGAGATACGCTGTTGCTTGCTCTTCCCCCCACTCTCCCTAGAGTCCCAAAGGCGCAGGGCACCCATGACTGATCCCCTCCACCCTCCGACAGACCCTGGTCTGGTGCTTTCCAACCTGGCTCATCTCCCAGTTCCTTGCATGCTCTCAGGGCTGGTGGGAAGGGCCACGGGGGCAAGTGGCTCTGGTGTGTGAGTTCCCAAAGGAAAAGCGGTGGCAATGGGGGATGTACTTGCCCCCTTAGGTACAGGGTGGGGGTGGGAAGGGGAAGAAGATCCTTTCCTTACTCCCAAGCTTCATTTTGGCCCTGGGGCTGGAGTTCATGGGGTATCACCCTGGGATAATTAAAGCCAGAAATTAACCTGCTTGCTCCCTAGCTCCAGCGGTGACCTGAAACCATGTGCAGGGGGCCCAGGTGCCATGCTGGGAGCAAACATGCCCCTAAGCAAAGCCAGGGAGAGAGCAGCCTGAATATACTTATAGTACATTCAACATTTTAATGTAGTAATACACTTAGTAACTCATTAATTTATGGCATGTTTCTATTACAATACCCATGCTATATTTATATTAGCTTTCGAAATGGGATGCTGCTCAGTTCTGAAAAGTTGCAGGGCAGGGTGCCTTGAATCTAGAAGGCTGCGAACTACTGGTCCAGGCTCTCATTGTTTCCAGTCCTGCAACCTAAACTGGTTCTTGTACTTCATAAAATCACCATTCCAGGGAATTCATAAAACGGCGAGCTCCATTTCCCTGAGAATGGCACTTGTTTGAGAATGGCTGACAGCCTTTTTTAATTTGTCTCTGTTAGGAAAGAGCCTAGAACCAAAGCATTTGCTAGCAACGGTCCATTGGCTCCTTGAGGATCTTATTGTTCCAAGTGCTGGCATCTTAAGGGAAGCCCTTAGCACTGATAGCTACCAACTTCATTAAACAGGAGAAGCATTTCTGCTGATTATTGACAGCTGGTTAAAAAAAAGCTGTACCTGTTCTTATAAATGTTTCATTCATTTCTCTCCACAGGAATAAAAAGAAATCAGTTCCCAAAAGCCACTTTCAATTGAAAAGCAACCTTAATTAATTATTTTACTGAAATATGTAACTGAAAATTGGGAGAAAAAGAATTCCTGAAACCAGCATAATTGTATCAAGCTAAAGAAATATTACTGAAACATATCTGGTTTCTGATTTTTTACTGAAGAAACACAAGCGAAATGGCTGCTTTTCAGTCAAAGAATTAGGCAGGTTTAATTACTGAGAGACAAGCGGGACAAAAGGGCATTCAGTTCCAGTGCTGAAGTCTCTCCTTTTATTTAGATCCCTGCTTTCATATCTGTATTGGGATTAATGACTTATTACCGCTACTGCTACTAGTACTAAAATTCCTATTTATGGCCTGGACCCTCATTAAGCAAAGTGAGAAAACAAAGAAGAGAATAACAGCCCCCCCTGCCTGAAAAAGCTTACAGTCTTGATGTATTTCACAGGACAACAAAAGCAGCAGACGATAAAACTGACTTGGTGGTGGACTGGTATACAGGTTTCACTCGATTTACGATGGAGCAGCCGGTGTCAGCAGCCTGCAGCCACCGGGCTGCACCATGCTTCACATGCCCCCACCCCCCTGCCTGGGCTCGGCCCATCCACACTCACCTCTGCTCCTAGGCTGCGCTGTAGCAGGTGCAGGCAGCAGGTGTTGGTTGCTCCCAAGGCCGTTCCAGCATGGGCTAGGGTGAGTGCGAACAAACAGTCCCGGGCAGCACGCAATGTAGCACTCACCCTGGCCCTGGGAGTGATGGACACCAGCTGGGGTTGCACCATGCACTGGAGCTGCTGCAGCAGGAGCTGGGGTGAGTGAGCACTGGCAGAGCCCCAGGGCGCTTGGGGCACAGTGCAACCCAAATGCTACAGGCAGCTGGTGTCAGCCACTCCTGGGGCTGAGGTGAGTGCCGTGCCCCACACTGCCCAGGGCTCTGCTTGTCTGCACTCACCCCAGCCCATGCTGGGGCAGCCCCAGGAGCAGCCAACACCAGCTGCCTGAACCAGGGCACGGTGCAGCCCAGGAGCAGAAGTGAGTGGGGGCAGGCGGAGCATGGTGCAGCCCAGTGGCTGCAGGCAGCTAGCGCCAGCCACCCCTGGGGCCACTGCAGCCAGAGATGGGGTGAGTACCACTCTGTTCCCTCTGCTTAACTGCCTTGTGCAGCCCCAAGAGAGGCACCCCTTCCCTAGTTCCAGCCTCACTCCCTCCCTCCCTCCGCTCCATGGAAACCTATCCCTATTTATTGCATTGTTTGAGGAGCACAGCACTAGAAGCAACCTCCCGGAACATCAAGCCAATTCCCTTTTGTCACACATAATATAATTGCTTTTGTAAACTGCTTGAGCTCCATCTTAAATGACTTATCCTGTTCCTTCCCCTCCCACCCAATACTCTCAGTGGAAGGATGTTCCAGAACTTCAGGTCTCTGATGGGTAGAGACTTCTCTCCGGCTTAGATGTCTCCATGGCCAGTTTATTGTTCTTGTGTGAATATTGCCCTTTAGCTAAAAAAATTCTGCTCCTCTCTTGGCATTTACTCCTCTTTTTACTTATAAAGACAAACCTTATTCTATTCTTAGTCTTCACTGTGCTAAGCTAAACAGGAAAAGCTCTTGCGCTGTCTTTTCTCTGTGTCATCCTCATAGCACTTCTATTGTACCCACTCCTGGGCACTGTGAGGCCTTTTTCCTGGACATGATCTGGTCCCATCCCTGAGCAGAGTACCACTGGGCAGTAACCACCAACTCTTTGGCGACATTTGAGAGTCAGTGGGTGCTGGCTGGGGTGCTCTGCTAGGTGTCCCCCAAGGGTGCACTAGTTTTGACCCTCTGATCCCACTGTCACTTCCCTTTCGTCATTTTTGTCCCCTGTAATTAGTCGGTTTCTTGGTTTCCCCATCACCATCCCTGGTGCCCCTCAGTGAAATAGTGGGCTAAAGCCCATGGGCCAAATCATCAAATAGGTCTAGTGTACCCACTCCAGTGGTTGTTCCTGTGAGCACCAGGAAACTGTGATACAGTAACCATCAACATCATAGGTGGTGGTCTCAGCAAAAGTTGCCTGTTTAATGGTCTATGGCCATCCAACATCTTGACAGATGAAAGGAGATGAGACAAAATCAGTCAGTCAATGGTACTTGGTGGTGGTGTGGGAGAAGAGCCTGATGTACATGTGGCAGACAAGCTTTCCCACAGTGGCTTCAGGTCCATTTATCAGATGGAGGTTGAAGCACGCTGTGTTTCATGGCTCACCTGCAGGCCTCAGTCTGGGCTCTCTGATAGCTCTGCATGGTGACTGTACCAGCCTTGACCTGGCTTCTCCAGACTGAGTGGTTGTGGGCCAGTTCTCCCAGTTGTCAGTGGGAATACTGAATTTCTTAAGACCTTACTTGATCTTGTTGCTGTATTGGAGCTTTGGCCTTCCTCTACATCATGGATGGTTCTTGAGTTGGCCATTGAGCACAGCCTTCAGCAGATGACCTTGAGGCATGTGCTTCACATGTTCCAACCAGCGAAGCCTGCAAGCATCCAGCATAGTCTGCATTGAATGTAGGCCAGTCCTTTCAAGGATCTTGTTGTTGGTGAACCATTGGTCCCAAGTAACTCCAAGGATTTTTCTGAGACTATGAAAGTGGAAGCTGTTCAATCTCTGCTCCTGCTTGGAGTACATGACCCAGCTTTCACACCCATAATGGAGGGCACTGAGGACACAAGTCTGAATTATGGAGACTTTGTGCTCAGGGTTAGCAGCTTATTATTCCAGACACCTGAGCTTAGTTTGCCAAAGATGGCAGAGGCTTTGCTGATTCTCTCATCAAGGTCCCTATCAAGGCCAAGTGAGCTGGTAAGAGTTGAGTCTGTAGCAGAAGGCCACCTCTGTTTCTCCCCAAAAACTCTGCTCTGTGACAATTTGGTTAAGAAGGGCCCTGCAGAGGGTACACACCTTACCCTATCTCTTTAGGTAACCTGAGCTGCATACATTCCTGGGGGAGGGGGGGAACCTGCCCCCGCTGCCTGTGTGACTGGCATCACATACCTGGGTGAGGGGCTTGGACTGCCTGGGGAGCTAGGATCTGCCAGTCTGCCCAGCAACTAGTGATGCATTTCAAATTGGTTGGCTGACAGCCAACAGGTTCTGGCCTCCATTGGACCAGGTAAATGAGGTCATAAGGCCTATATATAAGTTAAGGACTGCCCAGGAGGTGAGAGGCAGCAGCCATGAGGAAGACTCAGAGAGAGAGAAGAGCTGAACCATCTGAAATGAAACTTGCTCTCTCTCTCTCAAAACTCATGATCAACGAACGGCTTGCCTCCAGAGGGAATCTCCACCTGCCTCTGGGTGATACTTGTGAGTAAGCTACCTGAGATCTAAGTCAATATATAGCTTGCAGTAACTCAGATGCGTGATCAAAGGCTACCTAGCCTTGCCAGTTTGCTCTATGGGATTTCTCTGATACTTCTCTACCCTGTACCCTATTGCAACCCTTGTAACCAATAAAGTTCTCCTTCGTACCTAGCATGGGAGACTTATTGGGAGAGGGTCTAGATTATGCCTTGGGGTCCCCTTGGTTCAGTTGACTAAGGGAGAGCACTACTTGTGCTTCTGACTGAGAGAAGCACCCCCAAGTGCTTGAAGTGAGTCAAGTACCCTTAAGGAATACTAGGCCTATGTTTCCAGGGTGCACAGAGCCAGAATAAAGCCCAGCCCTGAGTGTGGCAGTTTTTACCCTAAGCTACTGGGTGTGCTCCAGGAAAGTAGTCGGTCAGATGTGAGGCACCCTCAGGGAGGCACTCGGAGCCTGAAAGGTGGGCAGATGTAGTGCGGTGGGTGGCTCAATGCAGGAGCACCCCCTACTGGCCCGCCACAGAGCTGGCATAGCAGAAGTGGTCTACCCTGTGCTGAGTTTATTATCATCGTTTTGGGGTGGGATGTTGGTGCCCTGCGACATGACAGCTGTTTTCTTGATGCTGATTACCAGGCCAAACTTGCATCAGAGAACTTGTTCTTGTTCATTATGATCTTCAATTCAGCAGGTGAGTTACAGATGAATGCAGCATCATCTGAGAAGAGCAGATCCCGAACAGTGAGCTGGGTGGAATCTCTGAAATTGTCTGAAGTTGAATAAGCTGCCGTCCATCCTTGATTCAATTAGTACCCCAGATTAATAGTTTGAAAAGCATACTTGGGAAGGATAGGAAAAAAAATGCCAAAGCTGGTAAGCACTAAAATGCAATTTTGCTTCATGCCAGTATCAATGCTAACCGCAGATGAAGTTTTATTTTCATGGTCAAAAATGATATCAAATTATCCCAATTTTAAAATGGAGTAGCCTCTAATCTAGATTGATGTGTATGAAAGGGAGATGAAGCCCTCATTCTCTGTCATCCTGATGCTTCCTGGAAGTGGTGGAAAGGGATGCTATACTTTAGTCCATGTTAATGAGCAGAGCATTAGTGACAGATAAAAATGCCACCGCCTTCCTGGATGAACACATAAGGGCAGTGGCCAACTCTGAGCAGGTTGGCCTCTGGCTTCTGCAGGCAGGGTTTGCTCTGAAAGGAGCTTCCCAGCCACCTCTCCCAAATACAACACAGTCTTTAAATATCAAACAGGCAAACATATGCAAACAAAACCAAGCCCTTCTGCCTTGTCCCAGGTACTAGGAGGGGAGCCAGGCTGCTCTGGCATCAGAATTGCAGCCTGGGCCCTCCATGCAGCAAACTGTTCAGCTCACAGCCTGATCCCTTCCTCCTTACACCTGTTCCCTCAAAATTGCTTCCTTCCAGCTCTCTCCTCTTGGGTTTTAAGCTCTCACTGGGACACTCCCTCTTTTGCAGAAAATCATACGATTTGTTAATTTGTTCCTGACAGGGATGACTGTACCTTGTCAGCAGTCCCTCAGAGTTGATGATGTCCATGAGGCCTGATGCGTCCTCAGGTGACAGAGGAGCCCAATTCTGGATACACACATTCTTCGGCAATGGGAGCATGTTGTTGCATGAGGGAGTGGGATTTGCATCCCCAAGTTGGTCTCCTTCTCCTTCCTCTGTTGCCACTGTTCCTCCTCAGTATCAAGTCATTGGGCCTCGAAGTGGTGTACGCCTTGATGGACCGGGTGGCGCCACGCAGAACGGTCAGCAGCTTGCTCCTCCCAGCCATTGGTGTTGATTCCTCCGTACTTGAGGGTGACCTTGGGGACTGTACCTACAGACCACCCTGTTACACAAGCCTTGCCTGTATCACTATGTCCTAGATGAGCAACATAGCAGACCCCCTTTCTCCCCTGGGACACTAGGTTCTTCACCTTGAACCTGGGTGTATCCAAAATGTAGCTGCATATTTTGCATCTGACCTTGTATCCTCAACAATTAATTCTCCCAGCCTGGTTAGGAGAATCCCCTTGCAAGGCCCAGAGCTTCATTCTTGCCTTTTGAGAACTAAAGATTTGGGAGGAAATATTTGTTTTGATGGAAAACGATTTTTCATAATAATTTGATAATAAGATCAGCTCTACTTTGATCTCCCTGGGGAGTCTACTGACATCCTAGCAAGGTTTGACTGCTTCTGCTTCCGCTTCTGCTGTATGGTTCCCCAGGGGAATAGTTTGTGGCTGATAATAATTAAGGTTGTCTGACAGAATTTGTTTACTAATCCTACTCAGGAAGCCATAAAACAAAGTAATGATGGAAAACAAAAATGACAGTTTTGAATGATGCGAAATCTAAGAACTACCTTGTTGTGCATATAAGAAATCCCTTTCATACGGGTGTACAAGCTACTAGTCCTTGAATCCAGAAAGGCAGAAATAAGAATATGCTGTGTGCCAACCTATCTCCACTGCCCATGGTAGCTGGTAAGAAATGAGCGTGGAGGGCCAGAATTTAGGCTCATTTCCTTTGTTCAATGGCCATGACATCTGAGATAGCACAAGGGAATTTTGTTCACATGGGCCAGTAGCAAAATAGTAGCTTTGCCCGTAAGAGGACAGCTATCAGGAAAGGAACTACAGGCTAAATCCTGTTTCACCTTCCTGCACCCAAGTGGCATTTACACAGTTGTGTAACAGCATTTTTTGGTACTTATGCAGAGTTTGAATTCTATTCCTACCAGTGTCAAAATGAGATAGGCCTGCATGCATACGTACCAGAAGAAAAATAGTGGTAGTGGTGGAAGATCAGGGCATTCTCATTCTGTAGCCTAGTCATCTAATAGTTAGGACTATTTCCTAGGAAGTAGGAGATTTGCACTCTAGGCTTCTCCCTCTCCATCCTGTCTCCCCAGTGACACACGGTTGCCAAAACAGGCATTGCTCCCCCTTTTCCCAGAAGAATGGAGGTATAATCAGAATGGGATTTAATTTTGAAGCTTACCCAACTGAGGAAAGGGAATGAATTGGCATTTCCTTGCACTGGTTGGACTCTTAGGTCCATGATAAATAGAGGTTGATGGTCATAGCACTGCTGGTCCTATAGGCTGATGATCATAGTGCTGACATGGAAAGGGAGATGTCATCCTTCTCACTTCCCTGCTTGGACTTGCCCACATTTTGACTCTGCCTATGGTGGGAAGAGCAGGGGATGCTTTCCCAGTGCTCCAGGCTGAGAGGAAATGGGGAGAAAGGCTAGAAAGGGCAGAGAGAGGGAGAAATAAAGGCTCAGATGGTTGGCCTATGGTTGTGGTAGCACAGTTATGTGCCACTCCTTACCCGGGGCAGATTGTAATGTTATAGCCTAGATGTACAAGATTATCCTTCCAGCTAGTGAAAGCTATCTGCATCTGCACACAGCAGTTGAATATATGCATATATTCTCTATATATTCTCTATAAAGGAACATCTACAGTGAAGCTGACAATGTAGAATCAATGAGTCTGATATTTAATGGGACTCATTTTACATGGCTGCCTTCTCCAGATGAAGCGTTCCAGAATTGTAACACCTTCATGGAGAAATGCAATGTTGTCACTGCTTAATCTTCCCTGTCAAGCGTGTTTTTGATGAAAGCATTAGAGCACTGAGAGAAGAAATTGGTCCATTAATATCCATACATGCCTCTTTGCTTTAAGCCACACATAATGCATGGATGGATAATTCCCTGTACTTTTCATATTCAGTAGATATGTTCTGCACGTTAAGGCAGCTGATATCCTGTCTACTGGAGTCTGATGAGCTAAGCATATGAACCTGCTTTTCAAGTCCCAGTAACAATCTTGCCATGTTAGCCAAACTGGTTTTACTGGAAAACTTCTGTGCCCAAAAAGCATGGAAAACTTTGCAATGTAACTCTATCTTCTTGTCGTGGTAATATTTTATACAATAGGACTTGGATTTTAAGCACTAAAGGACTGAGGGCTCCCAGATTTGCTGGGGACTTATGTGATTGACTCATGCCTTAGGTTTTTTTTTAGGGGAAGGGCTGACATTTGCTATAGGAGTTGCATCTTTGAGGATGCTCACTTCCCTAGCTAGAGCAGTTCATCACAGGCTGCAATATGACATAAAGCAGGACGGTTTAATCCAAGGCGGTCCAACTTCTGAGTGACTGAGGGCCAGTGGCAACCTAGCCACATGTCGCATAGGCTGTACACACCCCAGGCACATGTCATGTGGGTGCCACTCAGCACTCTCTGGGCCCCCCCACCATAGCGCACAGATCCCTGACATGGGAAAGCAAAGGGGGAAGTAGCTCCTAGACTGGGGGACCAAGAGGTACACGTTACTCCTTCAGGGGCAGCATGGAGCCCATTGGCTCCCAGTTGGACATCTCTAGTTTAACCCTTTGCATCATTCTGATCCAGCTAAATCCCTGCAGCCATTGCCAGGTGGCCGTGCTGCATATATCACCAGCACTTGCTGATGGACCACATGGCTTTTCACACGGCACTGATTCTCTAGTGCCAGCTGCTATATCACATCCAACAAATGTATATGTAAAGCTGATAACTCCTTAATATTATTTCTCCAGGTAAGCAATGGCCCTAGTTCCCATTGGGTAGCTCCTGGATCACCAACTAAGGAAAAATGATCCAACTGCAAAATCAGGTGTCTATAAAATGATCTCGCTATTCAGATATGCCCAGGATGCAACACCTAAATTAGCTAAGTCACATTAACTAAACTGCTGCTATATTTTCCTCTCGGTAATTCTGACTTTTTCACATTTATGACTTCCACTCCTGCCAGGTAACTTGGGAAGGGGGAGATGACTGTGCTTCCCTGGTTACTTGAACCCTGCTTTTCAGCAGAATGAAACCCGGGGTGACTGAGGATGGATGGGAAGTCTTAAATAAGCCAGCAGTATCTCCATGGAAATGTACTCTTCCTAAATGTTACCTCTCATGGGCAGCCAAGATGATTTGCAAGAACCATGTCATTTTGCCCAAATGGTTAATTAGTTGTGAATTCAGTATGTGATAAGCAAGATGATGGCAGGAGACATCCTATTGACAGCATGTTTGAACGATGACCTGAATGTTCTAACATTACAACGTCACTCTCTCCTCCAAGATGAGATTGATGCTGGTTTCCACATCTGTTGCATTTTCCTGCTGTTCTCTTTTTAGCTTTTAATGAGTTGTCTGGTAACACACAATGGAGCCAATATTTTTTAAAGGTGAATATTGTATTTGTAGAGTAAATAATTATCCCTGGCTTGAGGTCTTATGGACCTTTCTGTCCTGCTCAAATATGTTAGTGGATACGATAGCTATTCTTTTCTCATGAGGAAGTGTCAACTTCTCACTCTCTACTGTCAACTGATTTCTCCACAAAACTTTGTACATTCCTGTTTTGTTGTTAGGTTCATTTTCTAAAGAAAAATGAAGATTGGCAATTGTCCAAGATGGGTTACAATGAAACCAAAACCAACTGCTCGATCTGCCTTCGTTCCTTCAGATTAACCCTAACTGTTTTGGGAAGCTGACAACCTTGGTTGACTTTGAGTCTAGCCTTCAAGTTCATAACAAGACCTCTTTCAAGCAGAAGTCTTAGTGAAACCAATAAGAGTTTTACATATATAAAGACAATGAAAGGACTCTCTTATACCCCACATGATAGAGGCTTTTCACATGAGGTCAAAACTAAGGATTTGTGATCAAAGGAGTTCCAATTAACTTCCAGGGCTAAATCGTTCCCATTGTACTGAGTCCTGAGTTAAAATTCTTATTGATTTCATTAGTTTTGCCAGAATAAGAGTTACGGGAAGATATCATCATTGAACCAGGTATATCGCCATTGGCTGTTTCTCCCAGTTAAACCAAAGATATGAATCCTTCGTGTTTTCTCTATAAAAATAGCTACTTTGATCCACATATGATCAGCTGGCTTGGTTTCAATTTAACAGGTATTTGTTTCACCTTGGGCACATCTGTGGCAGAAAGCCACCTTGTTTCTCCCTAAAATCTCTGCCCTGTGAGACTGTGACTAAAATCTCTGAGCAGCAACCATTTGATTAGGGTGGGCCAGCACGGAGGGGACCACACCCTGGCCTGTCTCTTTAGGTAACCTGAGCTGGCTGCAGTCCTGAGGGGGGGGGGAACCTGCTCCATCTGCCTACGGGACTGGCATCCGCCACCTGGGTGGGGGGTTTCTACCTGGGGAGCTGGAATCTGCCTGGTAACAGGTGATGTATTTCAAATTGGTTGGCTGACAGCCAGCTGGGGCTGACCTCCACTGGCCCAGGTGAATGAGGTTACAGGGGCTATATAGATTGGGAGGGGGTGGCTCGCTTTCTCTCTTCGGCCATGAGGTGAAGCAGCAGCAAAGCAGGGGAGACAGAGAAGCCTGACCATTGGGACCTAGCTCTCTCTCTCACCCCCAGACTCCAGAGGGGAAACTGGAGAACTCGGGAAGATGCTTGTGAGTAAGCTGCTCAATCAGATTAGATATCTAACTGGCAGTAACACAGATGCGTAATCAAAAGGCTACCTCAGCCACACTGTTTGCTCTTTAGGATTTCTAAGATATTACTCAACCCTGTACCCTAGTTTCCCCTACCCCCTGTAATCAATAAAGTTCTCCTTTTTGACCGGTGTGGGAAACTTATTGAGGGGTGGGTCTAAATTACGCCAGAGAGACCCCTTAGGTCTGCGGACTAAGGGAGACTTTACTTTTTGCCCCCTTGACTTGAGGAAGTGCCCCAAGTGCCTGTACTGGGTCAAGTACCCTTTGGACTATTAGGCCTGTGTTTCCCCAAGGACACAGGGCCGAGACAGTCTCTTCTCGGGGTGGTGGCGACGTTACCCCCAGGCCAGCGAGTGTGCTCCGGGAGAGGGGTCGGCCAAGCATAAGGCGCCCCTAGGGAGGCATTCGGAGTCTGGAAGGTGGTCGGGCGCAGGGAGGTGGGCGGCTCAACGCAGGAGCGCCCCCTACTGGCCCGCCACAACATCTACACATGACCATTTACTGTATCCAAAATTACTTCACAGTATGGGCATAAGTCTACATGTGCACACCTATACTGTGCAGTAAATATGGTGACTTATGCTGACTTGAATGTAAATTTGATACCTGCTTCATGCAGGTATCAAATTTATGACCCGTTAATTACTGCACATTAACACACATGTAGACACCTTACTCCACAGTAACACTGTGTGTGTGGAATGACTTGGGACTAACTTTAGTCCCGAGTCAGTCCACACAGAGTGTTAATGTGCTTTAACTCCTGCGCATGCAGATGCCAGCCTAGTCCTGCTTTCTGTGCAGTAATTTACTGCACAGTAAATTTTAGCTGGCGTAAATGCCAAGTAGACACAACCCTTGTGTTTCATATTCCAGGCAATCCCAAGTATCACAAAGTTAATCCTAGTAGATATCACTGAGTTTCAGCTGGCTTCAGGTTGAAACCAACTCAGATTTGAAATGGAGGCGAATCCAATCAATAGCTAAGAACAATGCTCTGTATTTTGTTATTTAGCTTGTTGTGAATTACTACATTATGACAGTTTTTTGAATGGCATTATGATGCCCAACCAAGCACCACTGTTCTTGGTGATGTGCATACACTTAGGAAGAGACAACATTTATGCTAAGTAGCTTACATGCTACAGTCCAAGTAGACTGGATTAGCAAAAGAAAGGAGGGAAAAAGCAGCAGCGAGAAATGAAGGATATCTCTGCACTGCAGACTTGCGTTCATCCCTGCTGTTGAGCCTGAGCTAGAACAACACCTGACAACCTGACTTCTCGTGCAAACTTCCTTGTCTTCATTGCTACATTAAGCCAAGGTAACTAACTGCAATTAGTCATATCCAGTTAGGAATGCAGCTATGCAAATACATTGAGTCAAAAAGGAGGACACTGGCAAAAAACCCTATGCTTCTTGGCTCATACTACGTTCTCCATTAGACCTCACTGTATTTACTGTGGCTAAGCAACAGAGGCACTTATAATAGGGTGGTCTGTTCACTTCAGAAGGGACAGCCAGCCCTGTTAAAGACCATCAGCTATGGGGATTTGTGCTAATAAATATCCTAATAGGACAGGGATTTTCAACCTTTTTTAATGTGTGTCATTAATCCCTGTCATGGGATGGGGTCCTCAAGGATGTCTGTGTTATGCCTAGGGCCCCTCGACCATCCAAATTTGGCCCGATGGGCACCCTCTATTCTTGCCCGCCATGTCTTGATGTAATTATGATATAGGGAGGCTGCCTTCATGCCCAGTCAGACATGGTCCTGATGGACTTCCCAGAACCCCGTGGGTTCCCAGACCCCTTGTGGGTCCCATTTCAAAATAGATGTCATGGGACACACCAGCCTAATGGTTTATATGCATGACTCCAACCCACCCCTTTACCAGACCCCAAGCCTCACAGATGGTATTGGCATCGTCTTTCCCAAGCTTTGCTACAGCTAGTCCCCTTGTCCTCACTGGGCTCTCTACAGCCCTGTCTCTGCACCCCCAGTGCCATGCCCTCCCTGGTGCCAAGGTCTGTGCACCCCAAATACCATGCCCTCTCTGGCACCAGAGTCCCCACACTATAGCCTCTATCAAACCACCGGTGTTATAAAACAGCAACCACACATAAGCTGGGCTATAACGTAACACAAGCTGCATAAGGTTTGCTCTGCCCCTCTACATTACTAGGAGCAGAACTTCATCAGGCTTCTTCCCTTCACTTACTCTAGGAGGGCTCCTTCCCCCTTGGCCCGCGGCAGAGAACTGAATTCCCTAATCCCCTTCCTGGGGTTTATATGGGCCCAGGGCCCTGCCCCTTCTGGCCAGCTGACCAGGTGCATGTACAGGCACAGGCTAATTTCTTCATTAGCAACCTGTACCTGGGCTCCTGTCTGGCCCTTTGGGCTCTCCCCAGGCAGTTTCTGCTCTTCTAGAAGCAGGCACCTAGGTGCCCTGCGACAACGTGTCCCCTCAGTGGCTGGACACAGGGTGGTGGGGTGTGGTGGTGGCCACATGTGGAGCAGCAGCAGCGCAGGGTGGTGGGTCACAGCGGAAATCACCATGTGCAAGCTCCCCACCCCCTGCTGTGTCTGGCTGGCAAGGTGGTGCCTCTGCGGCCTGCAGAGGCATGAATGTACCCAGAACCCTACACATTACTCTGGCAGAGGACTCACCTGCCTTGTGTATAACACTCATGTATATGTGCTAATTGTTGTGGTTGCTTTTTTCTCAGCAGTGTGACATTGTACTTCCTTTTTCAACCTGTGAACAGCTGTAACATGCAGGTCCTTCTCTTCTGGCTAGACAGTTGTTCCCTATTATGTATTTGTTCTATTGAGAATTTCTACCTCAGGTCTAGTAATGTACACTTGTGCTTATTGAATGACATCTTCTTTAGTAGAATGTATTTCTGCAGTTTCTCCAGTCCACATTGAAGTCTAATCCCATCTTTCAAAATGCATGTAACCTCTTCCACCTTGGGATCATCTTTTTTACAAATTTATGTTGGCAGTTACTTATCATCGTAGTATTTCCCAGTTGTTTAAAATTGTTTGATTATTTGTTCCAAGAACTGAAGTAGCACTGAGTGGTCTAAAATTGCCTAGCTCCACCTTTGCAGTGAGTGAGTGACCAAGTGAAAATAGGCACTGTGCTTGTCTTTTCCCAGTCTACTGGAAATACTGATGTCAGTACTCCAGTCTTCTCATCTCCCAGTGCCACCAAAAGATATTGGTGATCTCTCCATCTGCAGTTTTATGAAACTTGCTCCCTTTATGACATGAATGCAAAGGTTTTGAAGTACTGTATACACTAACCTGCCTTTTCCTTTGAAAAGTATTTTTTTTTTTTTTTTTTAAAGTAAATAAAGTCCTAGAAATTGATGGTTATATCTTCTACTGAATATTTATAGTTATGGATAAAGATGACAATTTATGAATCAGAAAAACAGGGTTGGAATAGACCTCAAGAGACCATCTAGTTCAACACCTATTCAAAGGGAAATCGCCACTGTCTAAACCACCTCAGATAAAAATTCCTTCCTATACATCAAAGGGTCAGCAAGAAAACTCGAGTTAGCAATGGGGTTTTTTTTCTGTACATAAAACAGGACTTGTAGAAAGACAAATGTTTCCAAAGTAAATTCTGACAGGTGCACAGCCCCTACTGACCACCCCTTCCTCCAATCATGCTAAATATTGAACATCTTAGCTTTATTTCCACAAGCCAACTCTCCTTGGTCTCAATACCTGATGAGTCTGTTCAAGAGTTTCTTTATGCTTGTCATAGTGTTGTTGGCAGCACTGTACTTAGACTTCTGGTGGCCCCGGCTGAACTTTTAGTATCGCCCTCTCCCTCCCAACCAATTCGCCAGAAATAATGAGAACAATAATTGGATGATGGAAAAAATTACAATTTTGGGCTCTCTTTCTGCCCAGGCACCAGGCGGCCACCTCATTCGCCCATGCTTGTGTCCAGCCCTGGTTGTTGGTTGTAGTCATGTTGGTCTAAGAACATGGTCAGGCGAGGTTCTTTCGGTAGATGTGATACGTTTTATTAGATCAACTAAATAGGGAAAAAAATTATTTGTAAGCTTTCAGGCACAAACACCCTTTGTCAGGCACAAGAAGACTCTGCTGGTAAGACTGCTAGTAGGAAGAACACACAACACCAGCAGAGTCTCCCTACACCTGACAAAGGGTGTTTGTGCCCGAAAGGTTGCAAAGAACTTTTTTCTGACTACTTAGCTCAGGGGCGTGCAATTATTTAGGGCAGAGGGCCGCTTACTGAGTTTTGGCCAGCCATCAAGCGCTGCATGACAGGCAGCTAGGAGCAGATAAATATTAATTTTCTAAAATTTTTAAGGGCCCTGCAGGCTAGATAGAATGGCCTGGTGGGCTGCATCTGGCCTGTGGGCTGCATTTTGCCCACCCCGACTTAGCTGGTCTAATAAAAGATATCACACCTACCCAAAGAACCTTGCCTGCCCTTTACGCTTGCCAGGCAGTCACCCATGCAGTATGAGAGTTACATACTGATGCAATTTATACCAAGCAGGGATTCTCCCAACACATTTGCCCTTAGTGCAACTTTTTGGATAATGTGTCAGTTTTGGCCCTACTTATTCTCAGGCTGAATCCATTAGTGCTTTATGCTTTCAGTTATATCAACCACAGCTGTTTGACAGAAACAGGCTTACTCCTTAGTAATACAAGGTAGGTTTCACTAAGGCTTTGCCAAAGCAGAAGAGCAGGAAGAGAAAGGTCTGTTCAACCACTGAGGTCCTGTTTCTTGGTGTTTCATTGCAAATATGATTCTAAACAGGCTTCCCCATGGAGTCCCCATAGTCAGAGCTTTACAATTATAATTAAAGTCGAATAGGAAGGTGGCCTAACATTTATTATTAGATGAGATTTTTTGGAAAAGTGTTTGCCAAAGAGCTCTAGTATGGATACTATTCGCACCTGAACTTTGAAACCTGGCAGAAGAAGAGCCCATAGTTGAAGGAGGTGCCTCGTTTTCTGCGTGAAAATCAGTTTAGATTTTGTCACATTATACAATGTAAAAATAATATCACCATTGCCCATCTCTGCTTCACACAACACTGTTTATTCCTTCCTTGCTGCTAGGCTACAAAGTGTATCCTGCCTTACACGGTTCAGTGACAACAGATTAATATCCACCAGTTTATCTGCACTGGGGACTGGATGTTTGCAAACAGTGAATAACAAAGGGCACAAAAAGGCTGAACTTTAGAATACAAACTGATAATTGCAAATGGCTTTGACTAGAGCCTAATGGTGATGCTACAATTCCAGATGGAAACTTCAACTCCCTATTGTACTTTGCAGAGAGCAAATACATAACTCAGCTGTGTGGAAACCCAAAACCCAAGAAAAAGCCCATCCAAATTTGAAGGCAATGATGCTAAGTATTTCCAGTAGTGACATATTAAGATGAAGTATACTACTACATGAAAATTAGGGTTGCAAAAAGTTTTTAAATGCTTGTACTAGTTTTGGATTAGTGGATTTTTTTTTCTTTTTGGGAAATTAAACACTTCTCCTCTCCAGATTGCATAGATGACAATTTCTCCTTCAGTTTTACAATAATAAAACACTGGACTGCGTCACAGGCAAAGAATTCTCCACCATAACAGAGATTCATCAGCTGCACAACCAACTTGCGTAACAATTTCCTTAAGACAGAAAGTGAGGGCTAGACTCTTTCCCTAAGACGGATGTGACTACAACTTGTGTTGGTTTAGGTAAGCTAGTTTTCAACTTCATGTACTATTAACCTTGTAACTGAAGCAGCATAGGACTTAACACGGTTGAGCTACTCAAGTATTTACCCAGGTACCCAGGAAGATTTTGTATCCCATGCCTCGTTCTGTACTAGTGTTGCCTCGACATCCTCAGACAGGGTTGAGAAATCCCATGCTAAATGAAAGGACCCGGAGCACCTGTATAATTGGTAGTGGACCTTTTCAGTTTTGGACACTTGAACATTTCTAGCTCTGCCCCTTCTGGTGCTATAGAAAGTTTTGCTAATTTAGTTAGTCTATACGGTGCAAATCTTCCCTGCACCCATCTGCAGGGTCTACAAATCTAGGTATAACCTAGTTCTGAGAACATAGAGAGAGGTCTGAGTCAGAGATGTTACCTGATTCTGCAGCCAGGCTGACAGGATGAAGAAAAGGAGGGAGGAATGCCAAAAGCAAGGCTTGCATAGCCATCCTGAGCTGGAGTTAATGGCAGACAGGCAGGCTGAGCCAAGATTCAGTTTAGACTGAAGGTGACAGATGAGAAGCAGAGAGGAATCTTCGAGCCATCAGCAAAGAGATGGTAGATAAATTGGGTTGCTGAGCAGATTATCAGCACTATGGGTGTTTTTTAGCCTGTCGCAGGGGGGATGCCCCTCTTCTTTGGGTCTCCTGAGTGTATTTTAAAAACTCTTGCAGCAGGGGGACACTGACAGCCCTTGTCTTCCTACTTGACCTGTGGCAGGTTAGGGTGCGCTTGTTGTTTTGGAGCAATATGCCTCGTAGTTGTACAACAGGGCTGATTTATGTGGTTTTAGGACTAGGATAGACACACACTTGTGTGGGATGGTTTGGATAGGGGTAATCCTGCCTTGAGCAGGGAGGTGGACTGGATGACTTCCAGAGGTGCCTTTCAAGCAGATTTTTTTACAATCGCAGGATAACAAAGATTCTAGGATGAAGGAGAAAGCAAAAATACAAGGACACGGATCTGTAGAACCCTACACAGAAAATCTGATGGAGATAAAGATATCCCCATGGATGCATTTGTTGATCCATCATGTTTTGTACATTTATTAGCATTTCTTTAAATCAATTATGTGCATTCAGATTTGTATAGTTATATTTATGTGCCTAAACCAAATTCCCATCGTCCTTTTGCTTATGATAAATTGGTACCACATTGTAACACCCTGGAGGAGTCAGGAAGAAGCCCATACTAAAAAGACTAGACTAGCTATGTGAGTAGACATTGACTAAGCAACCATGACATGTCCCAAAGAGCTGTGATGTTAGACCCTGGTTAAACCAAGTCCTGTTGCTGACTCCAGAGTTTCTCCAAAGGCACACCTCACATCAGATAGTTTTTAAAGTCCTGCAACATGGATATTTTTACTCTTAGACTAAGCAACAGTAACTGATTCTTAGCTAGAGAGGACACAGCAGAAATACTATAGTTCTCTAACAGTGGAGAATCAACCAGTCTTGCAGTACTAGCACCTGCTTTTTTCCGACTGTTATTCTTAAATGACCGCTTAAACAAGGCATTGAATTCTCTCCTAATGTTAGTTTTCCAGACAATTAAATGCTCCAGTTGCCACAAGCATCTTTCCTCATGAAGAACTGAAAGAAGAGCAGTCTGAATCACTCACGTTGACATGTGCTCTTAATAAGTGGGCACGTAGAAGGGTCCCAGTCCACTTAACCAGGAATGGGAAGGGACAGAGGGGGAGAGGAAGAGGAAACTGTAACAACTGAATGGGACTCTGAAGGAGCAGGGATTGCAAGACACGAGTGTTTGAAGAAGTTACCAAAAAGTAAGTATGGCAGAGCACTTTTGGTGCCTGCCACTGTAAAGGCTAAGACCAAGCAGAAGAGCAGGAGGTCTGGAGGTGGCTACACTCCCCAGTCAGGAGTCACATGCCTGATTGGGGAAGAGGGTTCAGCTGCTAGCAATAAGAGCGGGCCTGAGCAGGGGAACATCACCTGGCTGGAGCTACTGCTTACATAACCTCTTAGAGGTACAGTGCAAGAATTATGGGGATGACAGCAGGTTCCTGGTCCTGGGGCATGACCTAAAACTATACCGTGCTAGGGCAGGATGGTGTGGTGGGGCTGCCTGTGGCAGGATGGTCCCCAGGAAATGCCACACCAGTTGCCTCCCTAGTGAAGGGTGAGTATGGAGCACCTTATACCCACAACCCAGTGGGTAACATGGCAAGAAGGTCATCAGGACCAAAGAGGTCCAGAGTGGATCAAGAGCCAAGAATGGAAGGGGTATGGAGCCAAATGAGGGTCATGGAGCCTAGTGAGAGATGAGGAGCCCAGAGTGTTTGGAGGGGCATGGAGCCCAGGGAAAGGTAAGAAGCCCAGTGCCTAGGAGCCTGAGTGTATGTGAGGGACAAGGAGCCCAGTATGAGTGAGGGGCATGTAGCCCAATGAGTGTGGCCTAAATTTAGGAGTCAGGATGGTTATCTAGATGCCATCTGTGAGGCATAGGGCACAGTATAGGGAATGTTAGAGCTGTGTATAACGCCCTAGGCATTGGGGCACTTAATGGGCAGTTTCCTGTATTTTTATATCAATTTTAAAACAGCAAGATATGGCAGGTGAGACAGAGAAGACTGCCCTAGACAGGAGGAGTAGACCAGCCTTGTAGCTGGCCTAGTGAAGCCCCCCGTCACAGTAAGTTTGTAAGCACATGGCTGGAAAGCTAACTAAAGGGATCTCTGAAAGAATGCTCAGGAAAAAGCTAGTCTAGACAAATACGGAGTCCTTTCACATTCCCTTACATATGAAAGGCAGAGGCAGCAATCAGTTGGGTGAATCCCATAGCAGGGAATTTGTGCTTAAGAAGCTAACAAAATTGTACATTGGGGCTTTGAAGAAAATTAAGAGGAATAAACTAAGTATATAAATTAATTCTCATAAGTAATAAGCATTTTACCACTCCTGCCATGTGGAGGCAGTCATTCAGTTGCAAAGTGGCCTTAAATTGCTGTGATCTAATTTACTAATTAATTATAACAGGGTTATTTTCAAGATGCCTTGTTGCAGTTTACACAAGTGCAATAGGATCAAGACAGTGATTGCCACTCATGCAGAACAAGTACCCAGGCTCTAGATAAAGGAAACAGAATAGCCTGAAGCACCAAGACTGCAGATCTCATTACCCAGGGAAGCTGGCACTAGGGGCAGTGAAACTGGTGGTTACCAGCAGGTGAGGGGTAAGATGTATGTGCAAGGTAGGGGTCTTGTTTAAAAGGCCCAGGAGTACGTTTTAAGGCATGAAGTCAAAATCAAAGACCAAGATGACTCAAGGTGACCTTCAGACATGGGAAAGTTGCAACAAACAGGCTATGGTAGGAATACAGAGACCTAGCAGGATACCAGCTAATTAAATCATTTACAGGTGGAAACGTGTCCTACAACACGTTTGCCTTCCACTTTAATTCCTGCTGTTGGAAGATGTGCTTTAATGCCTGCATATGTAGAAGCCGGCCTATTCCTGTAAGTAACTTACTGCACAGTAAATTTAAGCCAAAGTAAATGCACATTTAAACACGCCCAGTGATTCACAGATCTCTTTCCTGTGTGGTAACCACTAATATACAAATCATCGTGTAGGTATAGTTTGGATTGTTTTTGCCTATGTGCATCATTTTATGCTTATCTACATTGAATTTCATCTGCTGTTTAGTTTCCCATTTGTTCAGTCATGCCAGATCCTTCTGTATTTCCTCACAGCCCACCTTGGTCCTTACCATTTTGAATAATTTTGTCACCTGCAAATTTGGCCATTTTGCTACTTAGCCCCTTTTCCAGATCATTGTTTAATATGTTTGTAGCAGGATGGCGTCCTAGGGTCACTGTGCTTTCCCCTAAGGTGCCCTCTATACCGTGCCAAGCGTTCTCTAAGCATCCTTGGAATCTCACCTGCCACGTCTTTGATCTTATGTATTATTTGTAGGGAGGCTGCCCTTCGTTCCTGCTATGTGCCAGGCCCACCTCGGTCTCCCTGGCACTTGGGCGCACCACAGCCCTGCCTCAGTCCACGCCCTGTAGATGCTCTGTCCCTTCCCAGTCTTGTCCCACTCAGGCTCTCTGGAGCCCCGCCTCACACTGCACCTCACAGTGCTCAATGTCGGTCACTGCCTCTCTCTCTTTGGGGCTTCTCGCTGCCCACTCTCTGGGGCTTCTCACTCACCTTGAGCCTCACTGCCACTCAGGTTCTCCACGACTTTGTTTGTTCTGCCTTCTGGGGTAGTCGGGGTCAGCCCTATCCCAATACTGTGCCTTTTCCTGCCACTCAGGAACGGCACCCCCTTCAGCTGCACCCTTGCCGACGCCCTGGGCCAGTGCCCTTTCAGCTGCGCCCTGCACTGTCCTTTCCGGCAGTCTGGGAGGCACACTCCCTCTGCTGCACCCCTTTTGGCTTAACGGTTGTTACTCCTCTCTCTGGGGCTTCTCAGCAGTGCTGCCCATGCTCTGGGGCTTCTCAGCAGTGCTGCTCACTCTCTGGGGCTAGGGTCTGCACTCTAATGTGGCTCCCCTATGAGGCCTCCTCCATCCCCTTATAGCCTCACCCGAACCTCTGGTGTAACAATAACCAAAACACAAGCCCCTTGGGTATAGCACAGATCTATGCCTTGTGGCTGAAACATCCTCCGAACCACTCCACAGGTGTTCCATCTCTCACCCGTGTCACTAGCTGCCAGGCCTTTTCCTTTTCAAACATTCAGGGTCGAGCTCCTTCCTCCCTGGCCACAGGCTCCTTCCTCCTCCTGGCCTTTGGCCTACAATTTATATAGGAGCCAGGCCCTGCCCCTTTTGGTCAGCTGACCGGACAGGTGTGTAGCCTTAGCTCCCTCCAGTTGTCCCTAGCAACCAGCACCTGAGCCACCACTCCAGCTCTCCAAAAAGCAGGCACCTTAGTGGCCAGCTACAATATTAAATAGCACTGGTCCCAACACAGATTCCCGGGGGGGGGCCCACTGTGTCCTTCCTTCCGTCCTGGGAACTTATCTAGTAAGGTTATGAGTCCCTTATCCTCTGTGGACTGGGCAATAGAGGCCCGATTCACAAAGTTAGCCCATTGCAATCTGCATGTTCGCATTAGCAGAGAGATAGACCTATGTCATTCTGAAGACTGGGTAGATTTCCACCTTATAGACTCTGATCTAGCTAGTCCTTGAGGTGAAATTCTGTCCTGTGTTCTGAAGCTACAATAGACATTGCCAAAGAAGTGAGTCAGCTGTGCTGGGGCATCTACTCTCCTGCCATAAAGCAAATAGATGTCAACCTAAATAAAGCAGCACAAATTATTACTGCCTTCTGTTGCAGCAAATCTGGGCATTTGTGGTGTGATTTAAAAAAGGTAGGGATGTCTTTGCATTCACTTTGTGACTCCATAAAAATATTCATGGTGGTACAAAGGCATGAAAGGTGACATCTGTTTCCACCCTGAGTGTTCCCATTGCCAGTAACACTACTTGTGCTTTTTGTCAGGCACATGTTTAAATACTTTGCCAAGGAAGGACCCCAAGAAGCTAATTAGGATGACTTGTTTCTGACTCAATGCTGCTGCAGAAATGCTGACATATATAGCTCTATATTAGAACTAAAGCTGAGCTTGAACGAAGAATCTTAAGTGCAAAGAGCCTTAAACTTGAGCTGATGTGCAAAAGCGGTTGGATTCTACAGCTAGGTCTCAGTCCACACAAATTTTCTTACCTAACAGCTTGTAGCAGCTATTTGTGCTCCAACATTTTTTGAACACGGTGTCTAAAATCAGAATCAGGTTTTGCAGTTTGCTCAGAAAAAAAAACACACCAATATAAATATAATATACTCAAAAGATACTACATCTAAATAAAATATAGATTAAGGTATAAAAATACATGAAACTTTGTTTTTCTATTTAGCATCTAGCACAATTGTAACATTAGTGGAACACACTAATGCAATAAAACAAAATGTTCCCTGAGATAACTCAAATTAGGCAGAGCCTTTGTCAAAGAAAACCATTGTAACTCTGAATTTGATCCCCACAAGTATGTAGAAAAGATAAACAATGTAATCAAGCTTTGTTAGTAATAAACCAATTTTTATTCAAAACAGAAAATGGATAATGTAGTTCTGTAAAATAAAAAACAAGTTCTTCATCAAAAGTGGAGGAGGGCATCTTCCACATCCTAAGTAAGTGCCTTTAGTAATTATCCATTGGGTATATCACAGTCTCCTGTGGGCTTACTTTTTGTGGAGTTAGGTGTGCTGTTAGCCTGCCCTAAAAGATCAGGCCGTATAGGTAAGATAAGCAGGGGAGCACCTAGTTTATGAATGCCGCATGGACTTGGGGTCTGTCAAGATTTTGGTAGTTCTGTACCTGTCCACCCAAATACATGCCTAGGACACTTTTACGGTGGGCACTTCCTGGCTTACAGTGTTGGGTGATTAGTTCTGGCAGATCAGAAGGTTGGGAATGCCAGTACTGCATAAATGTTGGACTTACACATGTAAGAGCTCGTCTATATAGGGGAGGTAACATGAAATAAGCTAAGATAAGTATTTTGAGGCCACTAGCTAGTTCTCATTAATATTGCCTTTGCAAAATGTAACTTACTCCATTTAGAAAGTAGGGGAAGGTGCCTCTCACTTAGGCCAGATCCTATTCCACCTATTAGGCACCTAAGTAAGATCCTGTTCTATCCTGCTTGGATCCTTCCTGCTTCTTAGTGCATTTTTGTGTCCTAGTCTTAAAGGCAAGAGTCAGTGTGTTTAACAGTTTTTCAGGGATTAGTTCAGGCTGGAATAGGATTACACATTGGTACTTAAGTTGATTTAGACATTTACATAAGATTGAATAGGATGTGACCATAAGTATACATTAGGGATGTGGGAAGCTTTGGTCCGCGATTCGATTCGAAGATTTGGCCAGATTCAGAGGCCGAATCACTGAATCTGAATCAAATTGAGGGGAAAAAAATAACCTCCAAATCAATTCATAAAAGATTTGGAGATTTGGAAGGCAGTCTTTCAGGGGAACAGAACCTGAGAGGAGGAAGAGAGAGTTGCAGGTGTGTGCGGCAGGGGAGAAGACTGACATCTCTAGCTGACCAGTGACTGTGATCTTTTGCTGAGTCCCCTTCCAATCACGGTGCTTGGGGGGAGGGACATAGAAGCATATAAGTCTCTGTCTGCAGCCTTTATGTGACTTTTGTGAGCCGTTTCTGCCTGAGCAACAACATCTGAAAGGTACTGGACTGGCTTGCCTTCCTACCTAGGCAGTCTCCTGCTACTTTCTGTTCCGGGAAAGGATTGAATATAGCTTACTAACTAGAATCTCTCTACTTAGTCCTATCCAATCCATTTATTCCAATTTAAATTTGTTCTTGGTTGTTTTTTTCCCCCAACACTTTTAAAAAGAAAGCTGTGCTTTCCCTGCAGTGTGATCCACCACTGTACAGGGAAGCACATACATTACCTGCAGTCGCACACATACATCATAGAAGAAGAAGTCAGATATTATTAAACAGAACACAACACAGAAGAAGTTAGACAGTCATAGGAGAAGACGAAGAAAAAGAAGAAGAGATATTATTTTAGTTACACACACAACAGTAAACACAACACAGAAGAAGTGAGAAACAGTCATACATCAGAGAAGAAGAAGACATATATTATATTATTAGGTAGTTACACCCACAGGCACATTTTCTAGCACAGGAAAGGTTAATATGAAGCGTGCTGGAAAGACAGGTGCCAGGTCCTCTGGCAGGGGAGGGAGAGGAACTAGAGGAGGTAGGGGAAGAGCTAGAGGTACAAGTTCCCCACCCCCACCCCACCAACATAGACACATCCTCTTTCCTGGCCATGAGTCTTCAGTGGGAGCAAGGAGATGGGAGAAGTACCTGTCCCCTGCACCACCTCCCCTAACACCAGAAATAGGCACCAGCAGCAGAATGACAGACTCCTCCACCCCAATTTCATCTCCCAGTGTGAGCCTCCCACTGCCAGAGGAGGAACTGGACCTAGAACCAGGGCACTCAGGTGCCCTGGCTGAAGAAATTCTGGGGACCGAGGGGAAATCTGAGTTTGTGCTCCACACCATTCAAAGTTCCCCTAGACCCAGGTCTCCTTCTCAGGAAGGCACCTCAGAGGAGATTGTGGAGGGAAGTAGCTCAGCTGTGTCAGTTCCTCCTTTTGTTGTGCCTCAGTCTGCTGGGGACAGGGATAAGGCAGAATCCCCACCCCCAACCCAGAAGCATGGGAGTAGTATAGTGTGGGCTCATTTTGAGATGGCAGATAGCAAACCTGGGATCATCTGCTAGCACTGCCGAAAGCAGATCAGCCGGGGCAAGGAGGTAAAACACTTCACCATCATGGCGATGCTGCTGCATCTCAGGAGGCAGCACCCCCTTGACTTTCTTCCTCCTCAGCCTGGCACCAGTGGGAGCATGCCCTAAGGGAAGTCTCCTGCTCACTCCAAAGCCCCTGTCCTCCCAAAGCAGAGGCAGGCTACCCTGGAGTGGTGGGGGAAAGCCACAAACAAAGGGGGGCATGTTGCAAAGGCAAGTGAGGTCACCCAGAGCATTGGGAAGAAGGGATGGCCAGCCCTTCGCCTTAGATGAGCAGCCAGGGTTCAGGCAGCTCACGGCACTCATAGCCCCATCTTACCAAGTGCCCACATGCACTACCTTTAACAGGATGGTGGTGCCCTCCCTGTATGAGGCATACAGGAAGTACCTGAGGGAGGAGCTGTGCAAAGCAGGGCCACAGGTAGCCTTGCACTTTGCCTCCAACATCTGGAGCAGCCAGGGTGATGATCACGCCTACCTCTCCCTCACAGGGCACTGGTGCTATCAGTCAGGCTGTTGGTGGGCTGTCCTTCAAGCCAAGGTGGTGGATGAGTCCCACACGGCAAGGGAGATCGTGGTGGCAATGAGCCACATGGTCCAGATGTGGCTCATTGAGCAGAGTAAGCTCACCCGCAGGTTCATGGTCATTGACAATGGAGCCAATATGGTCAAGACCGTCTGTAATGCCAATTTTCTTGGCATCTGCTGTGTGGCACACAATATGTCTATATTGAGTCCATGAATTTCTGTACCTTGGAGGCTGACAAAGTGAAGTTCATAGGCCCAGCTGTGAAAAGTGGTTTGTAAATTACCATTCAGGATAAGGCCTGAGAGACTGGAGACTGTGGGGTTTTTTTGTGAGAAATATACCCTCACAGGTAGTTGGGTATTCTTGTCTGTGATAAATTCCGGTGTGCACTTTGTGGGAGTACTGGAGATATGTTGGCAGGTTTTCTGTTTTGAGCTGTAGGAAGTTGGCTTCTGGTGATGAGGTTAAGTTAGCAAGGTTCAGTGCTTGTGTGAATTTACAAACCACATCCTTAGACCAACACCACTAGCACCTGTCCCCAGTCAGCTGACCAGAAGGACGCAAGGCCCTGGTCACATCTAAGCCCTAGGGATGCGGCTGGCAAGGAGACTTCTCTGGGAACTGCTGGAGAAGAAGCCCCTGCAGGACAGGAAAAAAGGCTCTGTCACAGTTTGGCTGCCTGAGATGCTGCTGGTGCTACTGCGCTGCTGCTGGCTAATTTATTATTACCTGTTGTCATTTAAAGCAGAGGACCAGATTGAAGCTGTAGGGGAGGAGGAGACCTCATTGGGGTACACTACCATTTCATGTAGAGGCCCCAGCACCAGTGAGGGTGCACCTTACACACACACACACACACACACACACACACACACACACTCACAAGTCACAAGTTTTGCTTGTCAGCAGCCTGAGGTACAGTTTCCCAGTAACCCCTGCACCTATCTCCTTGAAAGCTAGCAGATTTCATGGCCTCAGCAGGGGCTACCATCCCTGCAATTTTCATCCTGCTGTGCCTTAATGTACACATATGACATGACTGTTGCTTGTCAGCAGCTTGAGGTGGTTTCACAGAAACCCCTGCACCGATCTCCTTGAACCTTGGCAAGCTTCATGCCCTCAGAAGGGGCTAGCATGTCTGGAAGTTTTATCTGAATCTGCCAAAAAATGGCAAATTTATAGATATTTCAATGAATCCCCGTTATAGTCTATGGCCAAATCTCCAAATCTCTCTGAATTGGCGCCGAATCTTTCGAAGCTGATTCAGCCAAATCAATTCAGGACAGTGATCCAAATCTCTGAATTGATTCACTGTCCTCTGAATTGGCTGAATCTGAATCAAATGCTTCCCTATTCACACAGGCCTAGTATACACTAACTTTCTCAGTGTAGACAAGCTCCAACTACCCTTTATGAATCTAATCTAAGCTGTCTCCCCTCTCTGCATCCCTAGGTGCATTTTTTTTATATGCAGAAAATGAGAAATCTGTTAAAGAAAAATCTGATTTGTTGGAGACCTGGAACCGAATTCTTCTGCTTACAACACATGTGGGGTCACTCTAGAGTTAGAGTGAGAAGAAGTTAGTACTATATGGGCTTTACACTGCTGAATCCATGAAACCCTAAACATCAATCATCTGTTCAAATTCTACTTTTATTGGCTGTTGCCATTGAGATACCATTCTCATCACCCTATGACTACATTCTTCCGCCTTGGTCACGATCTCATAAATGAAATGGATTTAAATGGCTGTGAGGAGGAACAAAGAGTCTGCATGAAGTAATGCCAGCAAAATGTAACAGCAGTGATATTAGCATTGTCCTTCCTTCTGATGCATGGAGCCTAAATGTAATCACATCAAGGGGAATAAACTCAATCACACTAAATCCTGTCAAGAATAACTAGCATTAGGCCAAATCATTGGAAGATACAACCATTAGAGGCCTTCAGGTCTGATCTGTGCAGATCTGTGAATGGGATAAACAGAGACATCAAACCTTATTAGTGTAAAACCAATTTTAATTCCAAGCATAACATACAACTTTAAGTGAGACATGGCATGGCTGAATGTTCCAGGTTCCTCCTAGTTTCATTTAAATGATCATGGAAAACTTCTGCCAGTGTAATGGGAAAATGAACCGGTTGTGCCAAAAATGTGCAACTGTCCATGTGCATTTAAACCTTTTCCTCCCTCTTTCAACTCAGCTTTTTATCCTCATTGCAGGAAAACAGGATCATAGAAAATCATGGCCTAGATCTTAAGGGAGGTCCTTTTTGGCCTGTAAGACATCTCTGACGGGGCCCAGAACCATTTCCTTCAGAAATGTGGAAGTCCGAGTCGATGCTCATGTGTTGAATGAAAAAGTATTTTCTTTTCACTTTGATACATTCTTCCTCTGATCTCCATTTTGGGTAAATGTGATCTCTTTTATTAGACCAGCTAAACAGTTGAAAAAATTGTTCTTTGCAAGCTTTAGGGTATAGCACCCCGCTCCTCAGGCAGAGGGAGAGTCTCCAGTTGTTTTGTGTTCTCCTGAACAGGATACAACCAACACCCCCTTTAAGAAGGAGCACCTCTAGGGTACAGTCCTCATACTTTCACTTCACATATACAAGCTATGAAGCTATGTGGACCCACAGTGTAAACACCCCTTCTCCTACGCTGGAACTGATGTGCACCTGCTTCTGCAACACTAAAGCTATTTCATTACGCCAATAAAAGTCTTCCCAGGGAAACAGCACATATCATGAGAGCAACAGCCATTAGACTGGTGGAAGGCATATATTTTCTTCTCAGAGGTCGCTTCAGTTAATAATATTACCAGATGGTATGAATTGAATAGCAAATATTTCCAGCCACTTATTGTGTTTCCTTAAAGGGCAATTGCATTTCATATTATCTCTACCATTGCCCTGCCCTGTCCCATCTTCCTGTTTGTTCATCTGAACCCTGATCCAGCAAACCATTTGAGCCTGGGTTTGACATCATTTCAATGCAGCTACTGAAAAATAAACTCAGATGAAAGGTCTTTGCTGTTCTGTATTGAATATACTCTAGATTGTGATCTCTGTGGGGCACAGGTTGCGGTGTCTGCCTGCACAGCACCTCGCACAATAAGGCCCTGCCTGAGATTCCTAGGTGCACCTGCAAAATAAATGCAGAATAATTCTGTGCTCTGGGGAGTAGAAAAGAGTAGGGTCTGTGTAGTTGCCCTAACTCTGTGCTTTTGTCCTTTGTTGGACAGAGAGTAGAAAAATGTAAGGTCTGCATAGTTGCCCTAGCTCTAAAACCTAATCTTTTTTATATGTGTGCTTTGTTCTATCTCTTCATTGCTGAAACATTGTCACTGAAGCTCAGCTTGTGCATACAAGCAGAACTTTGCAATTCTGCGTGCCTAAAATGAGGTACCTAATATCTTACTGCAAGTACCTAAAGTGGCCTGCTTTGCCCTTGTGTCTCTCCCTGTGTCATGCAACTTATACATGGCTTGACATGCCTACCTTGAGACACTTGATTTTGGTTGCTTAGGTCCACGTGGGAAGGGTCTTGTGGAGCTGAGGACAGAATGTGGATCTCTTAACTCCTAGACCATTCATCTCTTAGGTCCTGACCTTGCCAAACCTATCTGCATGTCTAATTTTACACACACGCAAGGAAGCCCACACAAAAGTAGTACAGGTGGGTGTGTGACTCCAGGAAGAGAACCCAACCATTTTTTCTTCTTGTTTCTCTGAGTGGCAGCTGAAGTAAAAATAAGAGGATGCTACAAATCAGTGGCTTGCTTTTTCTTTTCCACTGGTAGGATTTAAGTGGAGAATTTAACATCTGACAGGAAGGAAAAAAACCCAACAAAAGGATCCAACCCACCTGCTATTATGTAATTTCCCATTCTCAGAGTTGTTCTGCCCAGATAAGGAGAAAAGGAAACCGTGAAGAGCCAGTGCACTACATACCAGAAATGGAGGAAGAAAAGGGAACAATAACTCTCTATTGAGTATGACAGGTAAATAGCCTCACTGCTTTGTGAATTGAGATGTGGTCTGCTTTCTACCATATGCATTCAAATAAAAAGTCATGCTGTGTTCAGACACTGTGCTGAACCCTTTTCAGCGTCTCGTAGCAAAGGAAAATACCTTATTTTAATATTGATCAGCTGCATAAAATGGACTGAGTATTAGTGTCATGGTTAACAGCCTGTGTGGTTGTACCAAGCAGAAGCTGCACTTCAGCATTGACAACTGGCTTAAGGTATCCTGTGTCACTTTGTTGTGCCGGAGCAATGTCCTTGGTTTTAACGCAACTCCCTAGCATAGTAAATAGCACCAAATATAAATCTGATAAAAAAATAAATCAATATACAAAAAACTAGAACTGTTGGTTCCAAAATGATACCTTTCATTAGAACAACTAGAAAATGGCAAGAAAAGTGTCCTTTTCTGTAAGCTTTTTGGATCAAAGTCCCTTTGTCAGGCTCTGGGAAAAGTGTAGATGGTATAAGATGGTAAAAAGTCCCCATAGGTAGGAAATAAACTTCATTTTTGCACAGAGGGAGCTGAAGATGGAAGGCTGTCCCTCTGGGTCCAAGAATGTCTTTGTGAGCTGTGTTGAGTAGCTCTTTGATGTGTTGATCAGGTAGCATTCCTTCCCTGGAGGTGTCAGACGGCAGGCAGGGAGGCAAAAAACTTCTTTGTTGGTCTGCAATGAAGTTTAAAATCCAAAATCAGCTAAAATTGAGCATCTTCCATGTTTCAGGCATGTACTTGGTAGCCGTGTTGGTCTGATCCTGAAAGCTTGCAGAAAAGAACAGTTTTCCTGCCATTTTCCAGTTGGTCTAATACAAGGTATCATTTTGGAACCAAAAGTTCTAGTTTTTTCTGTGTCTTTTTGTGTCAGACCAACACGGCTACCAAGTACACCCCTATAAAAAAATCAAGGCACTCTTACTGACTGAACAAGGGTTTGTGCAATGAAAAGTGTCTGATGGGATCATCCCTCCCTTCAGTCTACACAAGAGGAGATAACTAACACAGGATGCTCCCTGTGGAGCCTTTTACTATCAATTGATTAAGGTAGCCTTCTTCACCTCCCGCTCTACTCAGCCTTGGTGAGACCGCAGCTGGAGTACTGCATCCAGTTCTGCGTGCCGCACTTCAGGAAGGAGGCGGAGAAGCGTGAGAGGGTCCAAAGGAGGGCCACATGCATAATTAGAGGTGTGGAGAGCATGTCATATGAGGAGAGGCTGAAAGACATATGGGACTGTTCAGCCTGGAGAAAAGAAGACTTAGAGGAGACGTGGTGGCTGCCAATAAGTATATAAGGGGTGTACATCAGGGCCTGGGAGAACATCTCTTCACCAAGGTGCCCCAAGGGAAGGCAAGAGCCAATGAACACAAACTGTTTGAAGATCACTTCAGATTAGACATAAGAAGAAACTTCTTTTGAGGGCCGAGGGTCTCAGACTCCAACCCCCCTCCCCCCGAGATGGTAGTCACCTACCCTGGAGATCTTTAAAAATCGACTTATGTGCACCTTGCTGCCCAAGTGCAGGAGGCTGGTCCCAATGATCTCATGACATCCCTTCCAGCCCCTAATGTCTACAAAACATCCATGAATCTTTGATTTTTGCACATTGGTCTGAAACACATGAAATCCATTGATCTTCTGAAAAAGCAACAAAGACCATCTCTTGCCTAAGCTTTGAGGCAAAGGGAGATTAAGTGCAGGATGGGATTTCTGCTCACTGTAGATTTGTATTTTGAGTGGAGGAGGCTGTTGGGTGAAGGAGGCTGTTTTTGTTGGAATGATATGGCTTGTATTTTTAAATGATTAATAAAGGCAAAGGCAACTAGGATCCCAGACCACTGAAATAAACAACTAATATGATTCTTCCGGTAAAAAGGTGGTGTGTGTGTGTGTGGGGGGGGGTTCTTAGTCCTTCTCCATGTTTTGCTGTTGACCTGATGTTGGTCTAAGGCTTTAAAGGAAGAAACATCCCTTCAATATTACTCTGCTGTGCATTTTACGCTCACTTTATATAGGATGTTCATGGTTTATGATGGACTCATAATGTTCACACTGCAATAAAAGGGCTGAGGTTTGATTGCTCTGAGAAATTCCATAAAAAGTTGATTGTCATGTCACAACAAAACAAATGCAATGGCCTGAAGAATGTGCCAAAGGTGAGGCCTGGCTGGCCTGAAACAGGGGAAGTAAGATTTACTTTCTGTACTAAATAGTAAATCCTCCACACCCAGATTTCTGCGGTCTTCCAGGCAACATTATGTGGGAAAATCCCAGCTGCTGTATACAGTTGGCCCCACTGATTCATTTTCCATAGTTTTACATCATAAATACAACAGGAACAAAAAACTGCAGGAGGGCACGTGAATAATGCTGTTTCATGATGGAAAAGGCGCTCCCACACAGCTAAGTATCTGAGGCCTGAACCTGTATTCGGTGGCACTGCTGTAAATCACTTAAGTCACTGAAGCTACGTCAATTTAACACTGATGTGAGTGAGTTAAGTGCTTGAGGTTAGTGTATTGGATCCATCTTCTGCAAGTCTTTTCTTACGTGAATGAATGTTATTACAGTCTTTTCCAAAATTTTGTTTGAGGCTTATTCAGGGCTAGAAGATTCAGCCAGTTTCTGCCAAGTTTTGTCAGATCCTCAAAGCATGAAGACTTGGGAATGGCCTCTAATAAGAGCGGTGGAAAAACTGACTTCTGCTAAGATGAAGCTTGAACAGCTTATGAAAGAGGCCATATAATGTGGTTGTCTGGACTCAGTGACAAGGGAAGTCCTACCCTGTTGTTCCTTGAGCTATCTGAGGTCTCACCTGGAGAACTGTATCCAGTTTTGGGACCCTCACTTCAAGAAAGATAGGGAGAAAAGATATGGAGTCCAGTGGAGAGTGACAAAAATTATTAGAGGCCTGGAGAACATGGCTCATGAGGACAGGCTAAAAGAAGTTGAATTATTTAGTCTGAAGAAGGGAAGACTGAGGAGGGATTTGATAATAGTCTTAAAATACCTGAAGAGTGGTATATGGAGGATGGTGAGTGACTATTCTCTGTGGCTGCAGGGGACAGGACAAAGAACAATGGTCTCAAATTGCAGCAAGGGAAATTTAGTTTAGCTATTAGGAGAAACTTTCTGACTATGAGGATGGTCAAGCACTAGGGGAGTTACCTAGAGAAGTTGTGTAATCTCCATCCTCAGATGGTTACTAAAAGAGCAGGTTCAACAAACACTTGGCTGGGAATGGCTTAGTCAGAACAATCCTACCTTGAGCAGGCGGTCACTTTCAACCCTATTTCCTTATTATTCTGTGATTTCCTACAGAGTAAGGCTTATATAGAGATGGTAGCATGCAACCTGAAGGATCGCAGTCAACATAAAGCTCCAGTTATTTGAATTCCCATCTATGGAAGGTAGTATAAGAGTGATGATGTAACTATGATGGTCCAGAAACTATGATAGAAGTAAAAAATTCTTAGGATGATATTTTTATTGGCCCAACTATGTATTTGGGATTATAGTAAGACTGGCTTTCAAATATGAGAATGTCTTGGGTTTGAAAGCTAACCTAACTTTATCCCAACTACATTGTTGGGCACTAAAAGATATGACCTTAAGAAATTCTTGCCTCTTGCATTACTAGAAGGTGCATTCACATCAGGATATGTTTATTTTCTCATTGTTTACCCTTCCTATGGCAGGGGCCTGTTAAATTTCCCAGAATATTTCACCATGTGAATGCAAAAGGAGCTCTGTATCTTAAGTGAGGTGGAAGTTTAAGTCTGTTATGTAGGGTCTTTGGTTCCTCCTGATAACAGTCCCAATTCTTCATTACTGGAAAAGTATTTCCCCTTCAGACAAGGCCTGGCCCTGCAGCTCTTATTCATTCTTCACCCAGCAGACCTCCCAGTACCCTCCCATGAGATTTTGCTCTATTAAGAGTAACTCCATGTTTTCTGCCAAGACATGAACAAAGAGCACAAAAGAGGCCTGTTATGAACACACCCTATGTCTCATTTACAAGAGGAGAATAAAAAGTGGGGGCAGAATTGGCTTCCTGGCACCAATCCCTTGAAGTTGTCTGTGTTATCTTGCCAGGCTGAGTGGTTCACCCAGCTGCCCAGAAACACTTCCTTGGCTGTTCCTTCCTTTAACCATCAATTTAAAAAGATTACTTTCCAACACCAGGGGGATTTTTACATTCCCTGGGGTAAGTTTTACTTTGTTCTCTCCAAAAGTGGCCTGCTTGAACTGAGAAGTAGTAATATCCAGAGTACCAGCTCAGTACTCTTTTGCAAAGTGCAAGCTGTAACTTGGAACAAATAGGTTTTTAACCAACCTAATGGGAAGGAGGGAAGCTTTCTGAAGGTGGGATAAGACTTAGCCTGAAACAGTAAAAGTCAAAGCCTAAGCCTAAGGTCTGCCCATGTCTAACAGCCCATAGGGCCAGTTTCTACAAAGAAAGTGATGTGATTAGGATCTCAATTGTGTTTCATCCCATCATTAGAAAGAATGAAATGCTGATAAATTTATGTAAGCTCCCATGCTGTTCACTAGTGTGCCTCGTTCTTATGGGTTTTTCATATGTCACCGTCACTTGGGGAACAGACAGCTTGTTGCTAGGTTACATTTCTTGGAAGGTCCCCAGTGGTTCTCTCCTGCCACGTCTTTGCTGGAATACATTTGCCTAGCACCAGCCAAGGATGTTATTTCCCAATTCTCTTGGGCTACTCACAGTATAGGTTTTTTGTCTTGATCTTTTAAGTTAGAAAAAGTCTTGTCCAGACATCGTCTCATCCAGATATGAGGTATTATAACTGACCTAGAATCTCTCCTGACCCCGGTTTACCTGGTTTCCTGATATATTCTTTCTTCTCTCTCATTTGTATCTGCTGCAGTCCAAGCGTCCATCTCTCTTTGTTTCCTCAGGTCCCTGGTTAGTCCACTTCTGTCTGGAGACATCTGGAATCCATGGCACAGTCTCTGGTAAGTAGCTTAGCCCTCCTGGGCTTAGCTTATTTTTGGGAGCCTCCTCCTGGGGCTGCTACCACTTTCCCTTAGTGGGGCTATACTGTGCTCTGGGCTGCTCTGGGCCCACCTACAGGGTTTTTATTCTTTCTTTTATTCTTTCTCCAAGCATCCAGCCAGTGAATCAGCACCAGCATGCCACCATGAAGCATGTCCATGCCAGGGATGGAGCCAGTCCCAGCTCCTCCCAGACCCATTGCCCCTCATCCTCTTCTTTCTTTGCCATGGTGTTTTTCCTTGCCATGGCTCTGCTCTTGCCATGCTTCCGGCTCATCACAGTGTCCCACCGGCTCTGCTGCTCTCTTTCTTCAGGTGAGTCTTTCCCTGTGGCATCATCCCTGCCAGAATTTTAAAAAAGGAACTGTGAGGAAGAGGTAAAGAAGTTATATGTGTCCAAATCTTTAAAAGTGTTCAGTTTTGGGGCTGCGCTCAGGTCAGAACTGATGCAGTGTTGTCTGAATGGATTTGCCTGTTCCCGGTTTGGATGTGTAACCATGAACCCAGTGTAATTCTTGAGAAACCTAAATTAAGTTAATAGGCCTGCTACTTCACTTTAAGGCTAGAGACAGAAGTGTACATAAACTGGTATAAGTGATCAGAAACCAGTCCAAATCTGTAACACAACAGAAGCTCAGTGCACATAAACTGCTTTCCAAATGACTCAAACCAGTTTAAGATAAACCTGGATGGATATAGTATTAGACTTAACTGATTTAGGTTAAATCAGTTCATTGAACTTCTGTACCAGATCCCCTTCAGATTCAAATTAACTCACAGTCTCCCAGCATCGCAGGATGCTTTTCACCTCCCTCACAACCCTCCCCCCCCCCCCGCCCAGCTTTGGGTGGACAGGTTAGCTTTGACCCAAGTTGCCTACTCCAGCTGAGTGAGCAGGGAGGTGTGCTGTACTGCCCCCCAGCTTCTGGCCCGAGCCAGAGCAGGCATATGGCTGCATTTCCAGAATCCAAAGTGAATGTCTGTTCACTTGCTTATCAGTTCAATCTACACAGCTTAGACTCACCTGCAAAGACTGAATTGATTCAGCCTTAGGCTTTTTGACTGTCTGTACTTAACCTAAGTGTTTATATAATGGGATAAATAAATTGCCTTCTTTGAAATTACTCCTGATTTACGCTACTGCAAAGGGGAGGGGCATCATGCCCTGAATATCTAGGAACTTGCAGGCAACATGCTTCAATCTGGTACCCTGTTGTAATTTCAACTTGGAAATAGTTTTAAGCCCAGAATTATAGTTATATCAACCTCACTGGGGGCCATTGCTGGATGAGAGTTCTGGACAGCAAGTTGCATAGTCTAGCCATGAAATCACTAGTAAATATATCCCATTAGGAGGGGATTAAATGAATAATGGAACTAGACAAAAAAAGGCACCACAATAATTACGGCCAAGTGTTTACTTGAATCCCCACCTGCCTCTTGCATCTAATCACATTCCTCCCATTCCAGTCACAAAGGCAGAAAATGGCTGTGCTATTATTTTTTAGCTCAAAGCACAGAGAAATACCCTTTGCTTACATAGGTCACTACAGGACAATGCTGGAATCCCAAAATATAATGTGAGGATTAGGCAGAGTCTCAACAGACCAATAGCTTCCCCTGGAATTTATATACACAATCATCTTCTGGGTACTTACCATGCAAATGAAATAGCAAATAAATGTGCACAGAGGACCAGGTCCTCCATTGGAGTAAATCAACATAGCCCTATTGAAGTTAGAATCATAGAATCATAGAATCAATGAGTCAGAAGGGACCTAGACAGATCATCTAGTCCGACCCCTTGCCATGGGCAGAAAGGAGCACTGGGGGTGGCAGGGGTCATAAGACCCCAGCCAGGTGCCTATCCAGTCTCCTCTTGAAGATGTCCAGGGCAGGTGAGAGCACCACCTCTCTGGGAAGCCTGTTCCAGGCTCTGGCCACCCTTACAGTGAAGTAGTTCTTCCTAATATCTAACCTAAACCTCTCCTCCCTCAGCTTGTGGCCATTGTTCCTGGTGACCCCAAGGGGGGCCCTGGTGAACAGACTTTCCCCGAGTCCCTGCTGCTGGCCCCTGATAATGTTGCAGGCAGCCACAAGATCCCCCCTAAGTCTCCTCTTGCGGAGACTGAAGAGATTCAGGTCCCTCAGCCTCTCCTCATAGGGCTGGCCACGGAGGCCCCCAACCATATGAGTGGCCTCCTCTGGACCCTCTCCAGGTTCTCCACATCCTTCTTGAAGTGCGGCACCCAGAACTGGACACAGTACTCCAGCTGCGGCCTGACCAGCACCACATACAGGGGGAGCAAGACCTCTCTGGACCTGTTAGTGATGCCCCTGTTGATGCATGACAGGGTGCAGTTGGCTCTGCCTATTGCTTCATCTCTGGACTCGATGATCTCCCGAGGTCCCTTCCAGCCCTAACGTCTATGAAATCTATGTCTATGAAATCTCATTGGTGACTCATATTCATCCTGGAGTCAGTCCTGACTCCAAGATCCCTCTCTGCCTCTGTGCTGCCGCAAGGGGCAACCCCTAACCTATAACCATAATGCTGGTTCCCTCTCCCCAGGTGCAGCACCCTGCACTTGTCGTTGTTGAATCGCATCCTGTTCAGATCTGCCCTCTTCTCCAACCTATCCAGGTCTGCCTGGATGCACTCCCTGCCTGCCGGTGTATTCACTTTACCCCACAGCTTGGTGTCATCAGCGAACTTGAACGGGGTGCTCTCCACACCCTCGTCCAGGTCGCTAATGAAGATGTTGAACAGCACCGGCCCCAGGACCGAGCCCTGGGGGACTCCACTGCCCACACACTCCCAGGTCGATATCAACCCATCCACCACCACCCTCTGGGTGAGGCTCTGGAGCCAGTTTGCCACCCATGTGACCGTGCATTCATCAATGCCACAGTCCCTCAGCTTGCCCACCAGAATTGGGTGGGACACTGTGTCGAAGGCCTTCTGGAAGTCCAAGAAGATGACATTGACTTCCTCCTTCCCATCTAAGCTCTTTGTTACCTGGTCATAGAAAGAGACCAGGTTAGTCAGGCAGGATCGGCCTTGCACAAACCCGTGCTGGTTACCTCTCAACATCACTTCCCCTGCAGGGCTCTCCCAAATGTGGCCTTTGATAATTTTTTCAAAGACATTCCCCAGGAAGGTCTCAGGAAGTTAACCCCAGGAAGTTGATGGGGTTATACTGATCTCCATCTGAGGAGATAACCCCAAGAGGAAAATCCTAGATTAAGAAGAGGCCCTTGCTGCTAGAGGCACTGCCTGAGTCTTTCAATCCTTTATCTGAACCAAATTCTGATCTTCTGCAGATAAAAATGCCCAGAAACTCTATGCGTTTCCTGATTGTGCACAGTTTCTTCCCATTCCTGAATTGGGAGATCTGGGGCCTGCCTTGTGAAAGCAGCAGGGTTTCAGGTCTCAGTATAGCATCGGGGTTTTGTTAGAATGCAGCTCTGCCCCGGCCCTCTAACTCTTTAGCAACATGCATCCCACGGAGAAGCACTGGCAGGGACTGACTCTGCCTGCCATACATCCACTTAGTTTTTTAATACTACATCAGCCATATCCTATCCTGCTTCCATTTGCTCACTTTTCTCAAGACAGGGTTTCCAGTCCCTTGGGGGCTCCACATTAGGGTGACCATCACAGAGGACATTCTGGTTTTCTGCTATTCTGCCCTCTATTGATACAAAACCCAACACCTTTATGTCCTCTATTTCTTCAAGAGAAAAATTGAGGACATAAAGGCAAATTGAGGACATAAAGGTGTCCAGTTTTGTATCAATAAAGGACAGAGGACAACCTGACTGTCCTCTCTGATGGCCACCCTACTCCACATGCTTCCCTTGTCAGCAGAATCCCCATATAGTGACTGGATGACAGGGTTCAGAGAAGCTGGAGGACACTGCCAGAGAAGTAATACATGTCTTCTCCATGGAAATGTGGAGGTAGCCAGTACTGAAGCATTCTCTGAGCATGGGTTAACAAGATGTGCTGGCTCTCTCATTTGACTTCACTGGGATGGGAGACACTTAACTGCCTCTTAAAGGCAGACCAACAGCTAGAAGAATGATGTTCAGGGCTTTAGCAGGTATGTAAGCAAGAGCTGCTGACAACATCTGACTCCTCCCTTGGCCAGTGATATGCCCTTTAACACCCTTCTCTCCTATTCCCAAAACATGCAGCTATTAGGTATGAGCTCCCCCACTCCTTCAAGGCAGAACCCAAGGAAAGTGATGCTATTAACATTGGGAAATCTAGACAGAAAGTATGTGCAGCATTTTGTAGGCTCCCTGCTAGGTCATAAGAAGAGACTCCATGCTTGTAAAACTAAACGGGCTCTTAATTAAGAACTATTTATAGAGGTACAGCTACAATTAAAGTAAGCTATTAAACTGTCCTTTAGCTTAAGTAGCAATGTTGGCTCAAGGACAAGTGGTCATAAAGTGACTGTGAATACATTTAGGTTAGAAATTAAGAGGAGGTTTGTAATCAGCAGAGAAGTGAGGCTCTGGAACAGCCTTCCAAGTGATGTAGGCATGGGGGATAAAAAAAAAATTTGAAAATGGTAAACAATTGATGAGCCTGTGAATGACGTGGTTGCTTGTGATAGCACAAGATTGGCTTCTATAACCCACGAGCCCCATTCCAGCCCAGTCTAGGGGGCTGTGTTCCTGTGTAACTGAAGCTACCATTTGAGGTCACAAAGAGACTTCCCAAAGTCTCCTACAAACTCTGTCCTCCTGATTGCAGCACTGAGAATAGGAGGTGACTGTGAAAGGGGCGAGTAGCTTTCCAGGAAGGGAAATTTGAAACACAGAAAAGTTTATCTTACCGTTTTCCTACCTGGGTCTCAAATCAGACAGCAAGATAGATATAGGTACCTCACTAAAAGGAAAGCCATGAGGCTTGACACTTCTGAATAACAAGGTGCTTGCTTATACATGAACCTTGCATATTCATGAGAATCATCCATGACATTTTAAAGAGGATAACTTAGTTATGAATGTCTCCATTTAAAGACATCCAACACGAGGGAACTCGAAAAGTCGAATGAACTTTAGTTCCCATGCCGCCACTGCCATTTTTAAGTGTGGGAATGCTGAAACAGGAGACATAGTGGTGCTTTAATTAGAACGGCTCTCACTGCTCTAATTAAAGTTCTGCCACCTCCGCACTCTGTGCAGCACATGTAAAGTGCCCAGGAAGCCCACTTCCCTCAGCCTCTCTTCATAAATCGCATGCCCCAAACCCTGAACCATTTTTGTTGCCCTCCGCTGGACTCTTTCCAACTTGTTCACATCCTTTCTGTAGTGGGGGACCCAAAACTGGACACAGGACTCCAGATGTGGCCTTATCAATGATGAATAGAAAAGAAGAATGACTTCCCTTGATCTGTTGGCAATGCTCCTGCCAACGCAGCCCAGGATGCCGTTAGCCTTCTTGGTTAGCAACAAGGGCAAACCATTGGCTCATATTCATCTTATTGTCCACTGCAACCCCAGGTCCTTTTCTACGAGCTGCTGTGCAGCTTGTCAGCCCCCAGCCTGTACTGGTGCATGGGATTGTTCTGTCCCAAGTGCAAGACTTCGCGCTTGTCCTTGTTAAACCTCATGCAAGTTCTTTCAGCCCAATCCTCCAATTTGTCAAGGTCACTCTGAATCCTAGCCCTGCCCTGCAGCATATCTACTATTCCCCCCAGCCTGGTGTCATCTGCAAACTTGCTGAGGGTGCTCTTCATCCCATCCTCCAGGTCAGGCCATGGCCTAAGCCTCCTGAATTTGGACTTTCACTCACTGAGACCTCCAATCTGTTTTTATGAAGAAAGCCAGATTAGCTTATCGTATCATGGCCCCTTCTGGCATTAAATCCATGAATCTGGGCACCTAATCATGTTTGGTTTTATTTATCTTGGACACATCCTCATGCTTGACTGTTCAAAAAAACCTAATTTACTTGGAGCCTAGATATGCTTGGAGCTTTGGTATTAACAACAGAGAAAGTACAACTGAGTCATGTTCTTGGCCCCTGCTGAGAAAAATGTCTTGAAATGTGAGCAAGCCTAGTCCATCCCACCCCCATCACAATTCTTTCTGCGAATAGGGTGGAATAGGACCACACTTAGGCACCTAAGGCCGCTGAGCACCTAATTCTTTCTGTGACTGAAAGAAAGAAAAGGCAAAGAAAAATTATTCAAATATTTGTTTTCTTCCCTCTGTGTTATCTTTATCACAGGGACAAGGACATGTCCCAGCTCAGCTGTAGCTTTCTACCCTTCCGGGCCATTTGCATAATTGACCATGTCTGCTTAACTATCTGTGAGACCAAAAGTAAGAGCACATGCAAATAATGAGCAAAAGGACTTTCCTGGGAGGGATACAGGATTAAATGCCAGTCACAATCAACCCGAGTCATATGGCTTCACTTGTTTGCATGGTGGCCTGCTAAAGCAGTTTGGAGCTGTTCTATTAGCTGCCAGCTACATCATTCCCTGACCAAGAGATTGAGACCCAGGCTTGTTCAGGCACCTAATTTTCAGGCATTGTGACATCTAAGCTGGAGGCAGCTAAGGAGTTTCTCAGGATCCCACCTCTAATCCTGTGACTCATTGTAGGACCCTTGGCAAGTCATTTATCCTCTCTGTGACTTGGCTTCCCCACCTATAAAATGGAGGTAATGTGGCACATCCTTTTCCACCTATAAAGGCCTAAGTGGCATTAGATGCCTAAGTGCAATCCTCTTCCACCTTGTTTCAGTCCCTGAAAAGCCATGAAAGCAAAAGCTAGATGGCTTGTCCTCCTCCTTGCTGCTTTTTTGTAGCTTGGTCTTTGTGCTAAAACAATGGTGTGTTACAAAAAAAGACATGTTAGCACATTTTCAGGGACTGGAGCAGGGTGGAATAGGACCACACTTAGGCTGCTAAGACCACTGAGCACCTAACCAATGGAGTAGGCTGTGACCCAATTTCACTTATCTCTTGTGTAATAACTGAGCTAACAACAAGCACTTTGAAGACATAGCCTTAGGGAAGGAAGTGAAGAAGGGAGCGGGGTCCAATGAAACTGGAACATGAGTCTGTAATGAACACCTCTACAGATCATATGACACCATTAGAAAACAGACATTAGAAAAAATTAGAAAACTGAAGCTCTGTTTTACTATGGTTCATCCTTCAAACTTTCAGCAACTCAGAAAATAAGTTATGAAAAGAACAAGGGGTTCGTTTTTTCAATGGGCCTATAAAATGCATTGGCATGAGCACTGGCTTGTGTCTGTGCCCACACGTAGCTATTTGCTTTTGTACACAATTAGTCCTTGGCGCGCACGCACAAAAGCCCCACCTGGCAATGCAGCAGCACTAATAAATTCAGGCCAGCAACAGCTTGATCCAAAACTCACTGGAGGTTTCCATTGGCTGCAGTAGGCTTTGGATCCAGCCTGAGGCTGTTTTGCCCATCCTCCCACCCACGGCATTACTGTTCCCTACATTGAGATTTTGATTTGACTGTGGGTTTCAGTGATAGAGAAGTGATGAAGTTTTCTTCCAGAATGCAAGGGGTTAATGCAAGCACACACACACACACACACACACACACACACACACACACACACACACACACACACATGCGTACGTATGTGAGTAGGGATATGCATGTATACACAATATATATGTACATGTAAACAGGGACAGATCAATTAATCTAGCTATCTATATCTATATACAGGTTTCCCCCGCTTTATGTGGGTTCTGTATGTGTTAATTTGCTCTTATGTGATGACCCTTTTTATACCAAAAATTCGTTATATGCAAGGTTAATTCACTCTTATGCACTCAGGTTGGTGGAAGCTCACAGCCAGCTGCTTTGTGTGGTGCACTGTGGGAGTAATGTGCACCAAAATATAGTTTCCGCTGAGACACGTTTCTGTAGTTGCCATCTCCATTATGATAGTTCCCTGTGCTTGTGTGTACTTTCTGCTGTTGGTGAGCACCAAAATTCTTGCAAAAGTGGTAGAAATAGGTCTGGGGGTCAGTACAGCTGAGGCCGTGGAACATATCTCTATTTGTTACATTGTAAAGTGGGTTCCCTTTATGTGAATTTGAGTTATGCACCGTTTTCCAGGAACACAAGTACAGCATAAAGCAAGGGAAACTGGTGTAAAATGTATAGACACACAGCTGTATCTATGAGTGTTTATACACATGCTCTGGGAGTGGGGGGGGGGGGGTTGCTTTAAGTAGAGCAGCTTCGAGAGCCACTCTAATTAAAGCGCCCAGAACATCACATGTATCAGTGTCTCTGTGCTCAAAAATGGCAGTGGGGGTGCTTTAACTAGAGCCCATCAAACAAGCTTTAGTTAAAGTGCCCCACCACCATTTTTTAGTGTGGGGGTGCTGATACACATGATGCTGGAGTCTGCCGGAGCATGGTAATTACCACGGTCTGGCATACTTAATTAATTGAGCCTACTCCAACGTGCTGTAATAGATAGGTGCCCCTTATCTATACATACAGATTATATCTATCTATAAATACAAATATATATCTATAGCTAGATAGATAGGACCGTGTGTGTGTGTGTGTGTGTATGTGTGTATTTAGGAGCGGGTGTTGTAGCTGTGTTGGTCTAAAGACATGGGCAGACAAGGTTCTTTGGATAAAAAGGGTATCTTTTATTAGACCAACTAAAATAGTTGGAAAAATTCTTCTTTGCAAGCTTTCAGGTACACGCACCCTCCTTCAGGCTGAGGGACGCTTCTGTAAGCCTAAGAAGCAGTGGCCCCAGCTAATCCTAGCTGATGAAGATGACACAGAATGAAAGTAAAAGGACCAGGCAAGCTTGTGTGTCTGCTTTGGGAAGTCTGCTCTGGAGGGAAGGTAGAAAGCTGTTTCATTGCACTGGCTTTTATTACAATGTGGAAATTTTGAGCAACCTACTCCAATGGACAAATTACCTCTCCCTCGCTCTCTAGCACACACACTTATACAAAAATGTACATATGGGAACATACTCTCAGTGGTCCTAGTTAGTGTTTATTCCCCTCCTCACCTTCACAGGATGCACTATTCATGATGCGCATTCCCCTGTGCAAGTCAAAATGACAGTCAATACATACAGCTTTGAGCATCTCATTCTTGATACAGTATTTCCCCCTTACTGCTCACTCTTTTTTTTCCCTTCACTCTGTTCTGCTTATCTAGCTACCAACCTGAAACCATCAGCAGGGCAGACTTCTTGTTGCTTCTTTATCTGGCCATATCAGAGCTTCCCTGTAGCTTGTCATCTTTTACCGGTAAAGGAAATTGGAGGCCATCCTAAAAGGATGCTGAGTTGAACTTGAAATTAGCTGAATTTGTTAGGAGAGGGGGATTGCATCAGGCACTGGTGTAGGTGAAAATAGCTCTTGGTCAACAGGATGATCTTGGGTCTGACCTTTGATTTCAGTGGTAATTATCTCCACAGCATGGGATATACGGGAAAATAAAGATATTTTTGCTCTTATTAACAGTTATCACCAATGAAAATAGCTCACATTATGCCTTAAGTGGAACTCGGGCTTTCCTGTTATAGAGGCCTTCATTTTTGCACTCAAAATCACACAGATATTCACTTTTGAGGTGAATTTTGCATTCTTCACCATTAGAAAAGGGAGAGTAATGTATGGATGTGCCTTTCAGTGACTTGTGTGAAGCAAAGGACTTGCTGATTTGTAATTCCAAACCTTCTGGGAAAAACTAACATACTTTTATAGCAAATATGCTGCTCACTACATCGCCATGCATTAGACAAAAAGGTTAGGCAGTGGTGACATGTAGAGGATGCATGGGGGTACAAGTGCACCCCCTGAGAGTGCCATGGAGGAACTCCGCCATTCCCCGCCACCCCCCGCGGTTGGCAAGATTGGCTGGGGGGGGCACATGCCCCTCCAACTAGATGATACCAGTCGCCCGTGTGGTTAGGTATGCAATCCTGGTTTAAAGGCAGTACCAGCAAAGGGCTATGAAGAGTGAGGACATAAAAAGCCTACCCATTAGTATCCATTCTTGTAGTGATGGTTTCTAGAGCACAGGTGACATGACAAGTGGCGAGCAGTCTTTAAAACCCAGCATAGTCTCCTGGCTAGGGGGGCTTCCTTCTGTTTATGACTTCTCCCTCAGCTGTTTCTGGGACATTGGGTAAGGCCCGTAGGGCAAGTCTGACCCAGTGTGGGGCTGTGCTAGGGAGTGACTCAGTGAACATGCACTCAATGCATGCTGCACCCCAGAATAGACTTGACGTGAGCACATTAAACTGGCACTGGACATGCATTAATAAGCCAAGACATTCCCTTAGTGGCTCTGTGCTTCTGATCCTGTGTGTACACTGGGAATACAAGAACTTCCCTACTTCAAAATACTGATGTGAGGATAAATACATTCAATCTTCTGTGATGCTCAGACACCAAATAGCAGCAGAGAAGTATCTGATGGGTGGACACATGGAAAAATTAATAGAAACACGTTTCAGGTGATTGCCAACAATCTGATGTGTCAAACCCACTTCAGGCCCTTATTAAACTGTACTCTGAACAGTTCTCTCTATCTTTGCCCCTCTTCCTGTTCGACTATCAGGACAAAGACAAAAGAGAAGAAAAACTGAAGCCTATAAACTTTCCAGCGCAAAGGGAAAATTAGCATATATTATTTTAAGTAGCCCTCAATAGTTTGTATTAATCAGAATGTAAATGAATGCAGTTTTCAATAAAAGGGGTAGCAATTTTTTGGCCTGACAAGGGCTCTTTAAACAATTTGTATTTGTTAAGTGACTGAGTTGACATTGAGCTAGAGGTAAATCCATTGCCATTGTAGTGCTCAATCTGTGTGTGTGTGTGCATGCACTGAGCAACAGGAAGGATTTCCTGTGCTCAAAATATAAAATGGACAGATCTTTTCATCTGCCCGGCCATTCTAATTGCCCAAAGGAGACCCTTCTGACTGGAAATTCAATATAAACCTGCTTCTGATTAATGGGATTTAACAGGGGTTGGAGTTGAGCATGGGCAGCCAGAACAAAAGCTGGTTAAAACACAACAGGAAAGCTTCCTGTGATAATTCCTCAATATGTTGTGACTGTTGTCTGTTGTCATTACATTTCTTCTGAGAAGGCAATCTGATTCCACTATGCAGTGGACAGTAGTCCACATATCAGGGACCTCTATTATTCCATGTCACTCGAGTGTCTCATCAAGTCAGCATGAGGCCTGTAGGACATGTGTCCTAAACTGTTCCATAGCAGTTATCCATGCTACTCCAGAGGGTCACCATCCAAGAAATCTTGAGGGATTTTTATCCGAAGTCTGAATCGTTTCAATCATCTCTAGTCACATTTGCCACCGAGCTCCACCATAGCTTCCCACTGAAACCTTGGAAATTCAATGGAGCTACACTGATTTACACCAGCTAAATATTTGGCCTTGAAACCTTATTTTTTGATCTGAGTTACATGATCTGAGTAGTAGTATGAGGGAGATTGAAGATAGGAGGAAAAGTTTAATCATAGACCATGTGGTTTATCTTACTTTAGTGACAAACCACATTATTGGTTAGACCTATGGAGTAGGAGTCATGAATCTTGGATTCTCCTCAATTTGTGCTACTGCCTTCATTTGGGAAAGTCATTTTGAGCTCATGTCTTCATGGATTACCCTCACCTCCCATTGGCTTCTATGTGTTGTAGTAAAGAGTGGGTCTTTATCTCAGTTTCCTCCTGTGCACAACTGTTGTGAAATTGTCCCTCCTAACAATCCTGGCACATGCAGTAATAATGGAGAGCTTTTAAAAATACTGAAATCTTCAGATACAAGGTGATATAAGAAGAAGGAGCCACAAGAACCAAACTTTGGGGGGTGTTTGGAGGCATTTTGACAGGTGGAGATACTGAAAACGCCAAGCCTCCCTACCCAGTTGTGTCACTGTCCATGGTACTACTTTCACTTCCTAAATAAATAAATGCATGTCACCATTTATGATCACATGATTTTTTTTCTGTGTTTTTAGCTAGGAAAAAGAAAGAAAAGAAAAATCACAACACAGTTTTTATCTGGTTCTTTCATTTATTATTTTATTAACATTAGGCATTATTAATAATTGTGGTTTAATTGTACAGTCCTCATCTCCTCAGGAATTGCACGCATCTTTATAGGCAATTTTCAAATCCAGTCTACATTCATTGTGGCTGCCAACCAGAAAAAAAGAAGCATGAGCCATAGTCATTGTATTTCTCTCGTGAGAGGGAGCCTGAATCTAGTCTGCAGTAGACAGATGTCCATATTACAAGAAGCTCCTTTACTCTGTTACTCTGTGTCATTGGTTGTCTCATCCAAGTGTCACAAAGACTATATAGGCATATATATGTGTGGCGGTGTCTGTAGCTGTATTAACAGTCTTCCTATCCATACAGACATATCATCTGGTCAGGAGTTCACCCTACAGATTTTTCTAAACATATAATTCCCTTGTGCCCACTGCAGTGTCCCATGAAATTGTTGCAGATACCCAGGAGGAAGAGTCTTGGAAGGCTGTCAAGAGGCATCTCTGGCTTACATGAAGAGCAGCATAGACCTGGTAGCTATTGTCACCCCTTTTTTGAAGGTGATGGTCTCTGGAGATATTTGAGAAGGATATGAGAAAAAATATTCCAGAGCTTTAGGAGTCAGCATGAACTCAGGGAGGAAACAGAGATAGGCCCTCACAATATCTCACATCAGCTACCCCATCCTCACCTGTAAACTGATAAATTCAGACCCAACTCTTGATTCAACCTTGGTAGTTGTTCCTTATCTCTAACAAGGACCAAACCAACACCTCCTATCTGAGTACCCTGAGCTTCAGGAAAGCTGAGATTCAGATCTGTTTCAAGCCCTTTTCAGTACAAAGGATGGTGATAAAAGTGCTAAGGATGGTGATAGTCATAGTCAATTGACTTCTTCCTCCTTATTCCACTCATTGTCTTGAAACTTAACTCTGGATCAATTCTCACATGCACCAAAATGGATGCTACTCACAAAACACTGCTTCCTCTCTGGTGCCCCCAGTCTTCCTATTCTTTCACTCTGAAAACCACTCCACCACCATTAGCAAAAACATATTCCTCTCTGTACCTATCCCTCAGTACATCGTTTCCAGACCTTCATGAATATTCATGAACTACTTGTGTTCCCAGGCTTATTTATGATACTCTCCTCCTCAGCTGATGAACCCCTCTCCTCCATTCTCAACCCCTTTTCCTTTCATTCCCACTTCCAAGTCGGGCTGGCCAACCCTTACTTCTGACTCCCTTCCCCAATATCTGTTTCTCCCATCCCTATTTCCATACCACTAGGCCACTCTATGGAGAAATCCCCTTTGGGGGGTTTTCCCTAAGCAACAGAACACTCTAAGCAACTTTTCCAGTGACAAACCCCATACGATACTCTAAAGCACCCGGTCCATATTGTCATTTCTGCTGTGTGTCTTAATGAATTGCATGTTCTCAACTCTCACTGCTGCTGTCTCTCACAAATACATATCCAGCCCTGCTGAGCTTCCACAAATTCCCTTTAAACTGAAAACAGATTAATTAAAGGTTCACTGCATATTCCTCTGTAGTTCCACTAAGCCTCTAGGCTGTTAATAAACAGAAGAGAATTAGATTTGAATAACTCTGGCTCTAATTAACATTCTCCTCTTCTGTTCTTTGAATATCATAGAGCGAGCCTGGCAACTTGAATGGCACATATTGCACCCCATGCCAGACTGGGTCTTATTTTGAACTGTTTCTTCCCATAGACAGCACTTAGCACATCACAAGCTGGGCTAGAATTCAGATAAATAGTAATAACTGAGTTGTGGTTAAACACTGATGTAAGCCAGGGGCCTAACATTCTTTGTTGTTCCCTTCATTTCCAAGTTGGCTTCAGTCACATTTAAAAACAGCCACTGCTATTTGATAGAAAATATAATCCTGTGGCTTCAATTCAGGAGAGGTGGGTTCAAGTTTCACTTCTGTGATGGAGATCCAGTGTGATTTTTGGCAAGCGACTTGCTTTCTCATCAATTGTAAGTATGCTTCATCCTGTCTCAGTGCAGGGAATTGAACTAAGCAATCCCTAAGTTCCCTCTACATTGCTATGATTCCTATGGGCTTCTCAATTGCCTATTTGGCCATCCCTTCCTAGGAGCTCTGATTGGTAGCCCTACTCCAGCCTAATGAACCAGCTGCGCCTCCTGATTGGCTGAGAGAGACAAGAGCATCCTCATTTACTTCCACCTGTGGCAGCAAATGCAGGTTAGCCAGCAGTTTTGCCTGGCGGTCTGCTGTGGTATATCTGTCTGATCTTGTGTCTTCTGGTTTTCTGGCTTCTTACCCTGTTCAGCTCTGTTTCTGGACTCTGGCATTTTTGGAAATTACTTTTGGATCTGGTAACTTGGTCTCCAACTCCTGAACGCTGACTCTACTCTGCCCTTGGATTTGGTAATCCATTTTCTGACTGCTAGATTCTCACTCTATCTGTAACTTGGACTCTGCTGCTGGGTTTCCGACTTGGATGGATCTTGTAACCTGGACTCTAACTCCTTCTCTTTTCCAATGGCCTAACCACTAGGCCAGAGTATCAACAACCCAGTCCTTACAGGGTGCTATGAAGAATGGAGTTATCTTTTTAATTTCTTCTGAACATCATATACACCCTGATTGTATAGAGTTAAATCAAAGGAGGTTTTTAGGGGGGCAACAAAGCAATGAGTATGGCCCCTGGCAAACATTTCAGCTATGGCATTCAAATCAATTTATGGTGCATTAACAGGGCAAACCAGCTACAAAGACTTCTATGTATAATATGGAACATCTTTATAACTGGTTAGAATCACACCTTAAATTGCACATATGGCACATGCCAAAGAAAGGTGCTTCTAGAAAAAATGCCCTGGATGTTTCAGCATAAATCTGGTATTTTCTTTCACAAGTTGTTGATTATGCCTTGTGGGCCCATGTTATGACTCTCAGCTGACACCATGCTCCTGCCATACCATTCCTGCTCCTTGAAAAAGCACATTTACTCTGTAGTAGTTGGATAGGACTTTTCTGTTGGCTTTTCAAAGCTTTCCTAACATCCTCCACAGGATCACTGAAATGTGTGCTACAGATGAACACATTATCAGGACCAAAGGAACCACCGAGCCTAGCAGTGAAGGCACACTAGTTCCTGTAGGCCATGGTGCACAGCAGGGTGATGTGGTGACCATTACATCCAGCCACCTCTGACTCTCCAGCCTGAATAGTCAGGTACTCATTTAAAACTGGGTAAACTAGGGTCAACCTTTAAGCTGGGAGCAAGGTTTATACTTAGAACTGTAGACAGCCATATTACAAGACACCTTTGCCTCTCTGCCATCCCACCCCACATCGACACAGAGCATAGCTATTTCACCTCAGCTGCTCCAGCTAGTCTTCCATGTAACCCAGAGGCATTTTTGAAGCCACAGGGAATGCAACCCCTTCATATAACCCCTGATGCATGTTGTCAGAGGCACTCTTCCTTTGCCTACAAAATCCTAATGGTAAGTTTTATCTTGATCAAGGACAGACACCCATAAATTTCCACCTGAGCCACTGAGGTTCCTTGGAGTTCTGGGTATTGTGCTCAATGCTAACACATTTGGCAGCATTTGTACAGAAAAATGCTATTGATGTGTCAGATCCTAGATGAGATGTGGCTGTTGAAGTTGTTGGTATGGGGACCTTCCATCCAGCTAGCCTGCCTCAACAACCTTACATTTTGTCTCTCGAAATAGCTGTGTCAGCAATCTTAATCCTGAATGCAACATCTCTCCTCTTCCAGCTTTAGCTTCCTAGACAGAAGTACTAATACTCCTCAGACATAAATTGCAATGCCCCTGTTCCAGGCTTGGATGCTCGGCATCTGTGTCAATGCCCATCAGTCCTGAACAACAGTAGAATTTCTATCCACTCCTGGGTACTTCTTGAGTCCTGTAACACTGTAGCAAAACCCCCAGGTTTTTCTTTTTTTTTTTTACTTAAAAATACATTCCTTCCCCTTCCCCAATCATTTCTGACTTTCTTTCTGCCCTCTCTATCCCTAATAAGTAATTATAAGTAGTCATACGTAAGCTAAGTTCTTGTATGCTATTATTGTAATAAGACTTCTTATATTGTAAATAGTATTCTGTTATGTTTGTATTGATTTGTACTGTTTTATATTGTATTATACTGTATTCTTACAATTTTTGCATTGATTTTTATTGTTTCATATTAATATTGTCTGGTTTAGACCTGTGTCTGTAAAGTTAACAAAAGTAATGTCAAGTAATGTCATGTTTCCATTTTCTAATGTCAAGCCTCCATCTTGTGTCCCCTGCCCTATACAGTAGGGCATACCCTATCGTATAGTATGTTGCAACTATGACTCATACCTATCCTTCCTATGTAAATTGGTTCCTGAATGAATGGGAATGAATGAGGGCGCTTGAGGCATAATGGTAGCAGGCCTCTACTGAATGACCAGTAATGACCAGACCTTCCACTCAACAACCCGACCATTGCCTTGCATTGACTCACCCAGGAACCACAGACCTCACCCAGGAACAGAGACAAAACACAGCATTTGAAAGATAAAGAACCTACAGGAACCCAACATTTGAAAGCTGGAGTACTGTGTCCAGTTTTGGACTCCACAATTCAAAAAGGATGTGGAGAAACTCAAGAGAGTCCAGAGAAGAGCCACATGCATGATCAGAGGTCAGAAAAACAGACGTTACGATGACATGCTGAGAGCCATGGGGCTCTTTAGCCTGGAAAAGCGCAGGCTCAGGTGTGATCTGATGGCCACCTATAAGTTTATCAGGGGTGACCACCAGGATCTGGGGGAACGTTTGCTCACCAGAGCACCCCAGGAGATGACGAGGTCAAACGGTTATAAACTACTACAAGACCATTTCAGGCTGGACATAAGGAAGAACTTCTTTATTGTCCGAGCCCCTCAAGGTCTGGAACAGCCAGCCATTGGAGGTGGTTCAAGCACCTACATTGAACACCTTCAAGACTAAATTGGATGCTTATCTTGCTGGGATCCTGTGACCCTAGGTGACTTCCTGCCCTTTGGGTGGGGGCTGGATTTGACGATCTTCTGAGGTCTCTTCTAGCCCTAATGTCTATGAAAACTATGAAATCTATGAAAGACAAAGACCTTACAGAAACCAGCAACCCCACCATTGTATACCACCAAACAATGACGATACCTGGATCTGCATGTATGCATCTGAGCAGGACTGGCCCTTGTCTGAGCATGTCCTTCCCATAGGAGACACAGGTAGCCTACCCCTATAAAAGAAGTGGTAGAGTTTGACCTCCTTGGGATGCCCTCTCCATCTGGACCAGCACTATGCCATGCCACCTGTCCACCTAGATGCCCTGCCAGCGACCCCCCTCTGGACAACACCTTGCTAGAGAAGATCCCGAGTGGCCATCGAGGATCAACTCTCAGCCTGAGATAGGTAGGTATCACCCGCCTTCTTTCCCCAATCAAGGGACCTGAACTCTGTTTCTATATACCTGGACCTCAAATCCCTCCATTAAGCCTTTCTTCTCCTGCTACCATTGTGTGGGTGTATGTGTGTGAGTGTTTGTGCATGTAGGGGGGAACCAATAACTTCATGGGGCTGTGTAGTGTGTTGCCTGTTTAATAAAATTGTTACTTTGGAATGCTGAGTTGGGTTTTTGTTTTACTGATCTCCTGGCACTGCTCCAATCTCTGCTCACTGCCCCTCTGACCTTCCTCCCGTCTCTCTCTCTCTCTCTCTCGTTCTCTCTCTGCCATCTTGGCTCCCTCTCTGCCACCTCCAAAACCCCTGCTCTATTCTCCTCTAACCCCTGGCTTTCACCACCCCTCACTTCTGCCCCATCGCCCCTTTACCTCTTGCTCCGCAGCTCCTCCTTGCTGCTGCCCGGATTTCCTCCACCAGCTCCACTGCCTGGTCTTCTGACTCCAGCCCCAGCTTTTTCCTTTGCTTCCACCCCAGCACTAGGTGACCCTGAGTAACCCAGGGGCACCATGACCCCAAGTACCCCCAGCACCATGACCCTAAGAAACCTTGGGGCACCAAGTGATCCTAAGTAACCCTGGGGCATCTTGACCTCAAGAAACCCCGGCACCTTGAACCCGAATAACCACAGGGCACCTTGATCCTGGGTAACTCTGGCCTCTTGACCTTGAGTAAGAACAATGACCCTGAGTAACCCTAAGGCACCTTGATCCCAAGTAACCCCTAAACCAAGTTACCCCAAACGCCCCCTAGTTTTAACACACAGCCACGGAAGTGCATGTTTGTGTGTTTGTGTATGTGCATGTGCATATGAACCCAAGGAGGATTTGCGTAGTTTGTATGTGTGTATATAATTTTGTATCATGTCCTCCTGTCTAACAGCACAATATTGAGATCCCAGATGTTGATCTGGCACATGTCAAGTCAACAACACTGTCTTAAGTCCTATAACACCATTGTCATTTTATGAGGGATTACCACCTCTTGGCTTGGTTAAAAGCCCATTGAAATCAAGGCAGCTATCTTTCTATTGACGTTAGTGGGCTTTGATCTATATTCTTGATGATCTGCTGGAGGATTTGAATCCAGTCCTCTCTATGAGTCACTAATGGAAGTCTCTAGCCATTTGTTGAATAGCACTAAATGTCAAAAATAGCAAAATGTAAGATCCTTGATAGGTATAACTTAGTAAAAGTCCTTTGACTTCACTGGAAGTCTATTGAATTATCTCAGCTGATTTTTGGACTAATACAGCATTAAATGGATGCTACATTAGAGGAAAGAAGACCTACTAGTACAACATTAATATTTCACAGGGGGACACAATACACTGAGTATGATGGTTGGTTTGGCAGCATGTTCTCCATTATATTTCATAATGAACCTATGTGCATGTCCCTTGCTTCCACCCCAGCACTACGTGACCCTGAGTAACCTAGGGGCACCATGACCCCAAGTACCCCCAGCACCATGACTCTGAGAAACCCTGGGCCACCAAGTGACCCTAAGTAACCCTGGGGCATCTTGACCCCAAGGAACCTAGATTTTTTTCAACATGGAGCCATTCGTAGAATCATAGAATCATAGAAGTAGGGTCAGAACGGACCTTGTAGATCTTCAAGTCTGACCCCCTGCCTGGACAGGAGAAAAAACTGGGCTCAAAAGATCCCAGCCAGGTAGGCATCAAGCCTCCTCTGAAAGACCCCCAAGGTAGGAGCCAGCACCACTTCCCTTGGAAGTTGGTTCCAGATCCTAGCCACCCTGACTGTGAAGTAGTTCTTACGGATGTCTAATTTAAACCTACTCTCCAACAACTTGTGGCCATTATTCCTTGTTATGCCAGGGGGCGCTAGGGGAAACAAGGTCTCTCCCAAAACCTTCTGGTCCCCCCTCATGAGTTTATAGACAGTCACCAGGTCCCCCCTCAGCCTTCTCTTGTGAAGGCTGAACAGGTTCAGGTCCTGCAGTCTCTCATTGTACGGTCTACCCTGTTGTCCCTCCTCTGGACCCTCTCAATGATGTCCACATCTCTCCTGAAGTGGGGTGCACAAAACTGGATGCAGTACTCCAGCTGTGGCCTGACCAGTGTTGCATAGAGGGGGAGGATCATCTCCTTGGACCTGCTCGAGATGCACCTGTGGATGCACGACAATATCCAGTTAGCCCTGCCGACTGTGACCTCGCATTGTTGGCCCATGTTCATCTTGGAGTCATTAATGACTCCAAGATCCCTTTCTGCCTCCATGCTCTCAAGAAGGGTGTTTCCCATCTTATAAGCGTGCTGCTGGTTACTGTTGGCCAAGTGCAGCACCCTGCACTTGTCAGTATTGAAGCTCATCCTGTTTTTGTTAGCCCGCTCCTATAACCTATCCAGGTCTTGCTGCAGTCTTTCCCTCCCTACTAGCATGCTCACCTCACCCCAAATTTTGGTATCATCAATGAATTTAAACAGGTTGCTTTTCACCCCAGCGTCCAAATCACACATAAAGACATTGAACAGCGCAGGCCCAAGGACCGAGCCCTGGGGGACTCCGCTGCCCACTTCTCCCCAGGTTGAATATGACCCATCCACCACCACCCTCTGAGTGCAACCCTTCAGCCAATCTGCAATCCATCTGACTGTGTAGGCATCAATGAGGTCACCCAATTTTTTAATGAGGATAGGGTGGGAGATGGTGTCAAAGGCCTTGCTGAAGTCATAGAATCATAGAATCAATGAGTCAGAAGGGACCTAGACAGATCATCTAGTCCGACCCCCTGCCATGGGCAGGAAGGAGCACTGGGGGTGGCAGGGGTCATAAGACCCCAGCCAGGTGCCTATCCAGTCTCCTCTTGAAGATGTCCAGGGAAGGTGAGAGCACCACCTCTCTGGAAAGCCTATTCCAGGCTCTGGCCACCCTTACAGTGAAGTAGTTCTTCCTAATATCTAACCTAAACCTCTCCTCCCTCAGCTTGTGGCCATTGTTCCTGGTGACCCCAAGGGGGGCCCTGGTGAACAGACTTTCCCCGAGTCCCTGCTGCTGGCCCCTGATAAAGTTGTAGGCAGCCACAAGATCCCCCCTAAGTCTCCTCTTGTGGAGACTGAAGAGATTCAGGTCCCTTAGCTTCTCCTCATAGGGCTGGCCAAGGAGGCCCCCGACCATACGAGTGGCCTTCTCTGGACCCTCTCCAGGTTCTCCACATCCTTCTTGAAGTGCGGCGCCCAGAACGGGACACAATACTCCAGCTGCGGCCTGATAGAGGGGGAGCAAGACCTCTCTGGACCTGTCAGTGATGCCCCTGTTGATGCAGGACAGGGTGCAGTTGGCTCTGCCTATTGCTTCATCGCATTGGTGACTCATATTCATCCTGGAGTCGATCCTGACTCCAAGATCCCTCTCTGCCTCTGTGCTGCCGTGAGGGGCAGCCCCTAACCTATAACCATAATGCTGGTTCCCTCTCCCCAGGTGCAGCACCCTGCACTTGTCCTTGTTGAACCGCATCCTGTTCAGATCCGCCCACTTCTTTAGCCTATCCAGGTCTGCCTGGATGCGGTCCCCGCCTGCCGGTGTATTCACTTTACCCCACAGCTTGGTGTCATCAGTGAACTTGAACAGGGTGCTCTCCACACCCTCGTCCAGGTCGCTAATAAAGATGTTGAAGTCCAGAATGACTACATCCACGGCGACACCTGCATCCAATGCTTCTGTGACCCGATCATAAAAGGTAATCAGGTTGGTCTGACATGACCTGCCCCTAATGAAACTGTGCTGGTTGCTCTTGAGCATCATCTCTGAGGCTGGCCCATCACAGATGTACTCCATGATGATCTTCTCCAAGAGTTTCCCTAGGATTGAGGTAAGACTGACGGGCCTATAGTTTCCCAGGTCCTCCCTCCTCCCTTTTTTAAAGATGAGGACCACGTTGGCTATCTTCCAATGATCTGGCACCTTGCCTGAGCACCATGAGCACTCATAAAGCCATGCCAAGGGTCCTGGAAGAACCCCTGCTAGCTCCCTCAACACGCTGGGGTGAAGAGCATCTGGACCCACTGATTTGAACACATCCAGCCCCTCCAGAAGCTCTCTAACCCGGTCCCCCCCAGCCTGAGGTCTGGAGGCATTCCCCTCGAGTCCGTCTTGCATCACAGTGCGGAAGTCCTGGTCCCTACCCAAGAAAACGGAGACGAAGTATTGGTTAAAGAGGTCTGCTTTCTCCTCTGCAGCAACCACCAGATTGCCCAGAGGTTCTTGCACGGGCCCCACATTTCCTGGTGCTTTCTTCATCCTCCCTATATATTTGAAAAAGGACTTTTTGTTATCTTTGTTTTTGGAAGCGAGTCCTAGCTCTATGTTCGCCTTAGCTTTCCTGACAGCCCCCCCACAGGCCTAAGCAGAAGAGGTATACTCCTCTTTGGAGATAGCACCCCCCTTCCACCAGGTGTACGCTGCCTTTTTGGCAATCAGGCATTCCCGTACACCCTTGGTGAGCCAGGGGGGCTTTCAGGCACTCCTGCCCCCCTTGCTTCTTGTTGGGATGGTCACCCCTTGGGCCCTGAGTATCATCTCCTTAAGGAATGACCACTCATCTTGGGCACTGAGCTCCCCTGCTCTCGAGAACCCCAGTGCCTCTCCCACTAATCTCAACTCGTTGAAGTTGGCCCTCTTGAAGTCTAGGGCTACCGCCTTGCTGCTGGCCCTTGACACCCTGTGCTGGATGGTGAATTCCAGCAAGTGATGATCGCCCTGCCCAGGTGGTCAAGGACCTGGAGGCCCCTTACCAGGTCATCGCCTGTGGCCAGGACCAGGTCCAACAGGGCATTTCCTCTGGTGGGGCTGTGCACCTCCTGAATTAAGTGGAGGTCCTGTATCTTGGCCAGGAACCTCCTGGAACGGTCCAACCTGGCTGACTGCTCCTCCCAGCAGATGTCCAGGTAATTTAAATCACCCATGACAACTACATCCCTTGCCTTAAGTGCCTCTGCAAGCTGGCCCAAAAATTCCCAGTCCAGCTCCTCCCCTTGGTTGGGGGGTCTGTAGTAGACCCCCACTGTTAGATCCCTCTCCCCATGGCCCCTTTGTATCTTGACCCAGAGCACTTCTGCTTGCCCCCTGACCCCATTTTGCTGGCAAAGGATGTGTATTGCTCCTTGACATAGAGTGCCCACTCCCTGCCTTTCCTTCCTTCTCTATCCCGCCTGTAAAGCCTATTGCCCCTATGCTAACTGTCCAGTTGTGGGATGAATCCCACCAAGTTTCTGTGGGAAACTTTATTCATCCATTAGTCTGCCTGTTGAATGCGGGCATCATTCACATTCCATCTTTTCACTGTCAAGCCTATGATTTAAGTTCAGCCTTTACTCTCCCCCCTTCCTTCTCAAATATAGTGCTATAAACAACATTGACTATGTGGACAGAAAATTTAGTAACTGCGTGGAACAAGTATGGGAGTTGGATTTATATTTTTAGCATGTTCCAGTTCTCAATTAGGAAATTATTTGGTAGTGTTTACTTCACGTAATGCAATTCTCTAGAGGAAAGGATTGAATTCGCAACTTCTAGATATACAAGATTGACCCTCTACCACTTGGATTAAGAAGCACAATACAACCCAATGGTAGTCACATTTCTCAGGGTGACAAACAGGTTAATATTGAACTACCCAGCTCAGGTAGTATTAGAAGCTTAAACCCCAAGCAGAGCCAAGGCCCCAGTTGAATCTACAGGATAACATAGTTAAGGCATGCTAGTTTCTATTCATGGAAATGATTTGGCTGGCATCACAGCTGGATGGTGTTGACTCCCCAACTCAAATAACCAGATATCCCACTTGCAGCTGGGATGATCAGAGGCAACTTTTGGCATGAATCTGGACCAAAGCTTGAACTCAGATCTCTAGGGCTGTAGTAAGATGCTGTAAGTACCATGCCACTGTGCCCTTATTATAACACTCACTAACTGCTGCAAAATCCAGACCAGAATCTGAGTAAACAGTTCGGTTGTAGCCTGCATGGAGGTCTGTGTTACTCCTGGCTATATTGAGAATAGCAGCAGTAGTAACTGCTTTGTAAGCATATCAGTAAACTCAGGTCTGTCCAACTACTGAGTGGCAAGGGGCTGCAGGCCTGCCAGCTGTGTGCCACATGGGCTGCATGCATCCCAGGTATATACCTGCATTGTACGTACACTACTCCACCTGGGCTTTCCCCACCACAATACACAGGCCCCTGATGTGCTACACAAGCCACCCCAAGCTATACAGAGCCCTTGCAACACTGACTGCATTGCACAGGCCCCCCATGCAGTATAGATAAGCCACCCCCACCCTGCTGCATAGCAGGCAACTTGCACTGCCCCGCATCAGCCCCTTGTGCCTGGGTTCCCCAGGTCCCTCCTGGGCACCCAACAACAGGCTCCCTCAGTCCCCCAGGCCATGCCACCCCACCCTGCCCCAAGGGTCAGGGCAGGCAGCAAAAGTCAGAGGAGAGAGAGGGAGCCTGGGGACTCCAAAAGCAGCAATAGGAGAGCAAAGAAGAGAGCAGGTCCTGGATCAGGAGCCTGGGAGCCTCAGGTTAACCCGTGAACAGCTACAGGCTGTCTATTGAACTACCTTTTTTAACTCACTGGCAGGAATAGATTCAAAATCCACTCTATGGACCTCTCTAAAAACCAGAGGATGACAGAGCCACTTGGGAAATTGTGATGCACCCTACATTAAATATTGTTTATAAAATCCTGTTTGCTTTCGTTCCTCTTTCAGAGGATGGAGCAATGTCCTGAAGAGGCTGGACACACCATTATTTTTGCCTGCAGTGACTTAGAAGCACAAAGGCTGGAAGGTAACCTCTGGTCTCCAGCATTCATTCCTGTTCTTGGACCAAGAAAACTTCCATTTTGTCTTTGCTTAGTACCCCCTTTTGAGGTTTGGCTTCTTTCTCACAGCAGAGCTGGAACGGAAGCTGGATAATGCCTGTGAGCACACCAATATTAATAGCTTTGGAAATAAAAGGAGCAGTTAAATGCTCCATGAACTGGGTTTGGATGCATGAGTATTTTCTGTAGTAATCTGATGTTGGTAATTCCCATGCATGGGCCTGATTATGTCAGTTAAGAACGATGTAATTCAGAATGAAATAATGCTGGGGAAACAATTAACACCTAAAAGCTCCCCAGAGGTAGCCTGCAATTATGTTGTCTGCTAAACTGGAGACTCAGATAATAGGAATAAATCAATGGACTCAGTAGCTGGAGATGGAGAGTAGATGACGCAGAGCAAGCAGAAAATTGTTTTACCAACTGTTGTAACACATGGGGGAGAAATCTATCCTTGCAAAGAGCCTGATGCTCCTGCCTTGCATGTTCTTGTTAGAGAATGCTACAATTTTCCACGAGGCAATGGGACGTGAACCAACGGAGGGCAGTGGGGGCCTACGTTTTTTTCCTAGCTCAGCTACCATAAGCTTTGTTCTTTCCCATCTCTATTTACCCTCCAAACCTTAGTCTGTCCTGACTCTGAATTATCATTTTGTAAATAACTAACTTTCATTTCACTTGCAGTACCAAACAGTAAGAAAAAATAAGTTTCTTTCAGGGCAAACCAATAAATTTCTTCCTTCCTTCCGCTTTGGACAAGGCTTGCTTGGAGCTGCACGGGGCGATCCTGGGCATAAGACTCCCCGGCTTCCTATCTCTTTTCTTTTCTGACTCCCACCTGTCTAAAGGTCTCTTGCTTCTGTTTATCTCCCTTTCCGATCCTTTCCTTGCATTTTCACAGTGTTTTTTCCTCTTTTCCTCTGCTCTCTCTTCCTTTCCCCTTCACTGCCTACTTCTTTGTCTGTGAGTTGCTACTTTACAGCTTTTTTCTTACTGTTTCTTACCCTTTCCTTCTTTTCTGCTTGTTTGTTGTGGGAAGTTATCTTTTTCTATATCTTGCCTTTCAAATGGTGTTCTTAATTCCCTCCCCTCTTTTTTTCCTTTTTTTCTGTTTCTATCTTTTTCCTAACCCCCCTCCCCACACCCTGACTCTTTTTACTCCACCGCTTTCCCCCTCCCATTTAGTTTTTTATAGCTGCATTCCCAGGCACTTATCTCTATAGTTAATATACACATTTTTTTTCATTCTCTTAGCTTTTAGCTTTTGAAATCATCCGACAGTCCTAGCAGGAATGGCGGCTCCTACACCCAGCGACTGGCATAAGGATGCCTCTCAAGGCTTCCCCCTTACCCATGGGTTGAGGGTTCACACCCCTCCCTATGTCAGAGTCAAGATCTGAGTAGGTGCCCTAGCTGGTCTCCTGGGACAGCGTCACATATGTTTGCAGGTCGGGTTAACATGGTCCCAGTAATTTACCTGAGCACTTCCACCCTGGTCAACAGGGTGTGCATGGAGGGCCTGGACATCACAGGCATACACTATCTTGTCACGCCCCTAGATACCCAGGCTGTGAGGGTGGTGATTTCCAACGTGCCCCCGCATGTGACTGATTGGGAGCTGGCCGAGGAACTCAAGCCCTCTGGGGTTCCTACGAGCCCCTTCCACTAACTGACAATTGGAAACAAGGAACCAAAGCTGAAGCACGTGCTGTCTTTTCGAAGGCAGGTTTTCATGCTCCTCAGAAAGGGCCCACAGCCTCTGCTTCACTCCTTGAGCCTCACATTCGACAGGCAGAGGTTTGTGAGGGATTTTCCTTGGGGGAGAGCACGTGTTTCCAGTGTGGTAGCTCTTCCCACCTAGCAGCCCAGTGCCCACGGGGGAAAGTGGCCAGAACATCGGCAACTACAGCAGCACCGATGGATGGCACATCCACTTCTGGGACACAGGCCCTGCTCGGTGAGGCCGAGAGCTCTTCCCGACCTCCTTTTACCCCTGTTCCATTCGAGGGGGCTGGAGTCTCTGGCATGAGAGCACCGTCCAGAGGAGGGGCTGGGACTACTCCCCAGTCCTCTCCCCCAACCATCCACCTTTGGTGCCCACCCTCCCCTGGTGCAGAGGCCCCCACCAGGTGGAGGGCTGATGCCTCCACTTGCTCCCTGCCTGCCCTGACTGTTGGATGATGAGGATCGGGCCTCCTCCCAGTCACCCTCCACCATGGCCTTGTCTGAGGTGGTTGGCCCTGGGGAAGCAGGCCAGGAGCAGTCCGGCCCGTCCCCTAGGATCACCTAGCCACTAGGAAGAAGAAGAACAAAGAGAGAAAGGTGGAGGGGGCCTCTCAGGACACCCTATCCCTGCTGGGACCCTCCTTGGCTGGAACCAGGGAGGCCCCTGCTGACCCCACTCTGGCTGTCATGCCAGCAACCCTGTTGACTGTGGACTGGGATGACTTGGAGGTGGGGGAGGTGAAGACAGGAGTCACCAACCCCTTGCCTGTCTCCCAGCTTGCAGAGTCGGGTGGCAGTAAAAGTGATTCAGAATGCCTCTCTTCTGGAGGCCTGACCCAGGTGGTGGAAGAGGAGTCTGCTGACCGATTGGTAATGTCCCAGCCTACCAAATTGGATGAGGAAGCTAGTGAGATGGAGATCCAGGTTTTTGACTGTCACAAGTGAACTTGAGAGCAGGATGACTTCTCTCCCTCCAAGAAGGCAGGGATTGCTCTTCCAGAGCCAGACATTGACTTGGACAATGAGAGGAGGCTGATGTGTCTAGATATTGAGGGTGTAGACAATGTATTTGTGGATGAGCTCCCACCTGGGGTGCATCCTCGCCATGCTTCTGTCAGAAATGTCCATCCCATGTTGGCAGACCCCCCCCCCCCCCGTCGGCCTTGCCTATGGGGAGCTCCTGGCCTTTTTAAAACAGACCAAAGGACACAAGAATGTAGCAGGATGCATCATCCAGTGGTGCACAGATCCTAAACTCTTTGTCAAGGCTGCCAGAGCTGCAGCCAAAGTTATGCAACAGGATCTAGGCACTTGGCAGGTGGCTTACCATCTGGAGAAGCTCACACAGCAGGTGAGAGATGAGTGGGGCCTGGGAGGGTCCCTGGAGTAGAGTAGGGCACGATGGCTTTCCCCAACCTGTCTCTGCTTTTTTGCTCTACTCTTGGGTGCTCACGCTTCCACCTGTACCTTATCTCACTCTTTCTCTCCCATACCCACACCCATGGCAGTCATGACCATTGGCACTTTTAACATCAACAGCTCTCGAGATCCAGTAAAATGGGAAGCCGTCCTGGAGCTCCTGCACCAGAAGTGGCTAGCTGTTGCCTTCCTCCAGGAGACACATTCCTATGGGTTCAACCAGGTGGCTTGGCATGCTGCCTGGCAAGGCCACTTATTCCTGAGCCATGACACCAACCTTAGCATTGGGGTTGCGACTCTCCTATCGTCACAACTACAGCATGATACGGTGGTGGTGCAGGAGATCATGCCCGGCCACCTGCACTTAGCACAACATCACCTGCTACTCATCAGTGTTCATGCACCCACTGATGGCCAGGAGAGGGTTGCTTTTTTGAGACCTTGGCCACCCTCCTCCATGATGCTAGTGAGGATGTTGACCTGCTCCTTATAGGTGGGGACTTTAATTGCATCATTGACGCCTCACTGAACTGCACAGGGCCTGAGCCTCACCTGTCCTCAGCCCGCAAGCTGCAGTCTGCCCTGCAGACTGCAGGCCTCACTGCCATCTGGTAAGCCCTGCATCCTGATATGCGTCAGTACACCTGAGCCAAGATGAGTGCCATTGGTCTCACCATGGCCTGCCCTGACCACCTTTATGTCACCAGGCACTGTCTGCCACTCCTGTGCAGCAGCCACATCATTCCCTCAGGCCTGTCAGATCGTGGCCTGGCCTGCTGTGAACTGAGCCTGCCAGAGATAACCTGTGTGAGGGCATCCTATGTGTGCTTCAATGTCAGCCTGCTCAAGTCTCCTACTTCCGGGACTGCTTTGCCCACTTTTGGTGGGACTGGGAGGCCACAAGACTGAGCTACTCCTCCTGGAAGCTACAGTGCGACGTGGGCAAGGTACAGATCTGGGCTTTTTGCCAGCAATACATCCAGCTGCCCACAAATGAACTGAGCCACTGTATTCAAAAGCTGGAGGAAGATGTGGCAGAGCTTGTGGCCACCCTCCTGGCTGCCGGCAGTGAGCCTCCGGTTCCAGGAGCCTCCAGTACTGCAGGAAATGCCTGTGCGACTTGGCGGAGAGCTTGGCCTGCAGAGCAAGGATCTATGCCTGCTGCCAAGAGCTGGCAGAAACAGACGCCCCAAACCACTTCTTCTTCAACCTGGAGTGATGGCGGGAAGTGAGCAAAGTCTTAGATCTCCTCAAGACCCGCGAGGGCTGGGAAATCACAGACCTGGGCAAAGTACATGAGCCCGCCGTCGCCTTCTGTTGTGACCTGTTTGTGGCTGAGCCATCCTTCCCCAAGGCCACTCAGGAACTCCACAAGGGCCTATCACATCTCTGTGCCCTGGAGGCCAGCGAGCTTGAGTGGGAATTGTCTCTGGAGGAGCTGGTAGCTGCCATAGCTGGCCTCATCTCCGGCAAATACCCAGGCCTCAACTGAGTTCTACAAAACCTTCTGGCCTCTCCTTGGCCCCTGCATCCTGCGCATTTTCCAAGACAGCCTTGCCGACAAGGTCCTCCCAATCAGCTGCTGCCAAGTGGTACTCACGCTGCTGCTCAAGAACAGAGATCTTGGCTGCATTAAGAACTGGTGGCCGGTCTCCCTGCCGTACATGAACTACAAGGTTCTGGCCAAAGCGCTGGCAACCCGCCTCTGTACCATCACGGCTTCCATCACTGGGCCTGAGCAGAGCTACTGTATGCCGAGCAGGACCATCCGAGACGACCTGTTCCTGCTGCACAACCTACTCACAGCCAGCAAAGTCTTCAGCCTAGACATTGGCCTCGTCTCTCTGAATCAGAGAGACAACACACTGGCATGCATCAACTGATGCATCTTATGTAAAACTAAGGAAGTGATACTCTCGCTGTACTCAGCACTAGTGAGACTGCAGTTGGAGTACTGTGTCCAGTTCTGGGTGCCACACTTCAATAAGGACGTGGAAAAACTTGAGAAGATCCAGAGAAGAGCCACCCATATGATCAGGGACTTGCAAGGCAGAGGGGACCTGGGCCTCTTCAGCCTAAAGAAGAGGAGGCTGAAAGGGGACTTGATAGCGGCTTACCACTATATCAGAGGAGTGCATCAGGAGCTCGGTGAACAACTATTCACTAGGGCACCCCCAGGAAGACCAGGACTCCTGGAAGGCCACTTCAGGCTTAATACCAGGACAAACTCTTTCACAGTCAGGATATCCAGACTGGAATAAAATCCCTCCAGAGGTGATGCAGTCACCTACCCTGGAGGCTTTCAAGAGGAGACTGGACGGTCACCTCTCTGGGGTCATCTAACCCCAGTTGTCTTCCTGCCTAGAGTGGGGGAGGGCTGTACCCGGTGATCTGTGAGGTCCCTTCCAGCCCCTCACAGTCTATGAAATAAAATCTATTAAATCTATGAAGCCCCATGCATCACAGGGAACAACAGACCTACTAGAAGAAGAGGGATTTGCTGAAGAAAAAAGCCACCCCAAGCCAGCTAGATTACTACTCGGCTTGATTTCCCATTCAGTTTCCACTGTTTACCAGGAACAACTCCCTCTTTGGAGCTCTCTGCAACAAATGGAGACATTTAGCAGCTGAGCTGCATCTTGCAAACAAGGCCATTGCCTAAAGGCATATTTACAGTTATTTAGCTGTTATTTCTGTTTGGCTAGAAATTAGATATCACATCTGGTCTGAACTGGTAAAAACCTTATATTCTCTTAAGTGGCATCCGTGTGTCCATTCAGAGATGCCGAGTGATGATTCATAGGCTGTCTTTTTCATCCAGGGAAACAGATCCCTCCCCATACATCAGATAGATGTCATTCAGTAGAGATGCACTTTCTCACGCTGCTGTGTGAATGGGTGTCACAGTGTTAGGCAAAACCAGGCATAAGCCAATCTCATGTTCAAGATCATAGTCTTTCAACAGATGTGAGGTCAATGACCTTGAGATATCTATAGCCTCAATGGGTATTCAGAGCCAGGAGGCATGCTGCTCTCATACCAGAAGAGGGTTAACTGGGTAAACAGTAGGTTTCATTAACATACAAAAAGCTAGAACTCTTGGTTCCAAGATAATAACTTTTATTAAACCAATTGGGAATTCACAAGCAAATTGTCCTTTTCTGCAAGCTTTCAGGATCAAAGTCCCTTTGTCAGGCTCTGGGAAAAGTATTGATGGTACAAGTTGGCAAAAAGTCCCCACAGGTAGGAAATAAACTTCATTTTTGCTTCATTAGCAGGCACTTAAAGAAGGGAAACCTTTGCAGTTCCGTCTTCTAGTCGGTGGGGTGTACAGGACTTGATAACATGCAACAATGTTGTCAATTAGGACAATAATTGGAAGGGCATCTCTGTTTCTGACTCTCACTGCTTTCAACGGTAGCGAGGCACCTGCTTGCCTTTAAACAGCCAGCATTTAGAGGCACATTCACCAGCGGGTGTAAATCAAACTAACTCAACAGGAGCTACTGATCTGGTCTTCAGAAAGATGCTGTAGAAGTCTCTTGGCATCTTTGAATGGGCATGAGATTTATACCAGGGATGAGCTAACCTGTTTAGATCAAAGAATAACTGACCTGAGCTGTCACCTCGGAGTCCAACTAAGCCCCAGGTGACAAGCTGGGGGTAAGACCAGCCTGAGAGACTTGTAGAGGTTCAGAGGCATCATGGCCCACAACCTGTAGTGGATTCCTGCACATAATTGACTGAAGAGGGAGGAAGGGGACATGGGCTGACTTCAAAGCTGGACTCACGCAGGTCAAAAAGACAGCACAAGAGCTGTAGTAATAACAGGACAGAGCCTCACAGGCATTTAGGTGCCTAATTCCCTTTTATGGTCTATTGAAATGAATTCAAGTTAGGAGCTGGGCACCTAAATACTTTTGAGGGCCTGGTCAAGCATCACCAGGACTGGCAGGAGTCCTTGAGGTGGGGACTAGCCTAGTCCTGAAAGCTGCCATAGAGGGAGGAGCTGTGAGGATCAGGAGGTGGAGGAAGAATTTGTTCAGGGGCAAGGGGACTCTGTGGCTTGCTATGGAAAGGGGCCTTGCTACAACTGGGGGTATTGGATCCAGAGGGACCTCTAAAGCAGGGAGATGGTGGTGGGAAGGTATTTAAGAAGCAGTGGATCAAAACTTTGTGAGACTCTGGCCAGTCTTGGTCTGTTTCTATAAGGTGATTAGTTATCTCGTTACTGGCACTGGAGACATACAGAGCTCCCAGACTTCATAGAGAAGCCCTGGCCTATAGCGAGGCACTGTTCTCAGACTCTCTTAAAGCCAAAAGCCTTGAATCTGTCACCAGAGACAGACTGGGTGATCAGTTAGTGAAAACCGGCATGGCTCTGTTTACATGGGTTGAATGTTCACGTCTTTAGTCTCATGGTTTTTTGCAGCCTAGTCTCTTAAATGAGGTGCCTGCATGCAGCCAGATATGTCTCTCAGCCTGGAAGGCTTGTCCTCTGGGAGATGACAGGAGTGAGTCCATTAATGATGATGGGAGTGAGGCACAATTCTCATAGCTTTAAAAACACTTTTCTCCTCTACAGCTTCTTTCAACCTGAGAACCTCAAAGTGCTTTAAAAGCACTCATGCAACAAGGCCTACCACCTATGAAGAAGCCCTTCACTGTCCCTTTTAAACAGGTGGGAAAATGCAGGTGTAGAAAACGTAAGTGATTTGATGAGGACCACCCCACCCCAGCCCCAGCACACTCTGAAGCTGAGTCATGACTGGAGCTAAGAAGTCTTGATTTTCAGGGATCTGAACTTCCACGCAAGGCTCAAATCTTGCATCTCGTAGTCATTCTGTGTTTGCAAAAAGGAATCAGCATCGTTCTTCTCTAAGAGAAGGGGGAAGATGAAGACCCTAAACCTTGGTGTGCTACATGCCACAGCTCTAGGAGGTGCCTTCTGCTGCACCACAGAGGTCACATCCAAAGTGAGAGCAACACAGAGATCATTCTCACCGATGAATAGCAAGAGCATGCGGGCACCTTCTGGCCTAAACTTGCAGAAACAGCTCTGTTTGGTAGAACGGGTGGAACAAACAGGGATTGCAAAGCAACCAGGAGCAGCCATGGAGAGAAGTCTGAACCCAGAAGAAGATGGAAAGGTCTAGTTACCGGTCAAGGGGATCCACAGGGACCATGACCTGAAAGGAAAGGAAAAGATGCTAGTGGTTATGTTGAGGGGATCATTTCTCTTCTTCATCTGCAGGAGATAATGATGATGATGATGATGATGATGAACTAAGATGCCGTGATCCATTCTCAAGCTTCCCAAGGAGATGGTGGCCTCATCCATTGCATAATGAGATGTAGCTAGGGCTTAGCTTACAATGGTCAGAGCTGAAGGAAGGCTTTGTAATGAGGCCACATCTGAACCCCGGCCCCAGTCGGCTCTAATCAAACCAGGGCAATTCTTCCCCATAACAAGCTCAGCGCAGCACCCTGGTCCCAGCTGGGCTGAGTGAGGCAATCAGAGCAGCCAATCCCCCGAAGCCATGGGCAACAAGCCCCACCCACTCCAGCCTTTATAAGCCAAGCCCAGCCTACAGTCTCCTGGTACAGGAAAAGGCAAAAGTTTTTCTCCTGCCCTTCCATGCACGTCCTTGCCAAGTCTCATTTTGACTCCAGGCTCCGGCTCCGGCTTCCAGGTTACGCTTGGCAAGCCCTGTTTCTACTCCTCTGCACTTGATCCTGGTTTGGCCCCCAGCTCTGGCTCTGGGCTTCTGATCCTGGTTAACCCTCCGCTTACCTTGTCTCAGGCTTTGGCTTCTGACCCAGGTCAGACTTGACTTTGGCTATGGGTATCTATAAGAAAATCACTTGCCCTGATCTGTGACTCAGGGGAGTCATCCTTCTTCCTACCCTTTCCACGTCTCATCCATTTACGTTACGTGCCACGAGGCTGGGTAGAGCAGCGGCAGAGTGGATAAGATGGCTCCAGAGGTGCCAGTTGGAGTTCCTGCTCCAGGCTTGCAGTGAAGACTGCTCCCAGTTTTAAGTGGGCTTTTGGTTGTTGAGGCTGGGGAGTCAAAGAGGAGTGGCTGCGTTGTTCCCTTGGAGAAAAATTGGTAAGACTTATCCCCACCAGCCCAATGGGCTACTAGACCTGGGTGAAACTGTAGCCTGACTCTGGGCCAAGGCATGTACCCCAATCATGATCTGTGCAGGGCCTCAGACAGTGGGTCTTTGAGTTGAGTCTCTAGGTACTTTGCTGCCTATAACAATAATATTAAAGTTGTGCACCCCTGGAGGAGGCCAGAGCATTCATACTCCCAGACTGGTAGACAGAAATCAGCAAGGGCATCCCCTGTAATGTTGTCCAGTTGCTAAATAACTCCAGCCCAGGCTTGTATTTCTGCCTCCGATGTAGCTCTCTTTATAGCCAATTCCTTATTAAAACTTCCCCACATAATCATCCTTCAAATTACATTTCCAAGCAATTTTAATTTCTCTCCGGTTTGTACAGTTAGGGAATGCAGCAGAGCTAATAATAGGCAGGTGATGTTAGGCTGCTGCCCTGTGTTTGCTTCTAAGGCTGTTCCTCGGACTTCTTATTAAGTTGATTGCTTCATTGCCCGATGCGTGTGATAAGCCACTGGTATAGAATATGAATTTCTGTTTCTGATCACTCATTCCCTGCTGTGGATGTATGATTAGCTTTCTTCCGGGCTTCATTCCTCTCCAAAACATCTTCTGAGTTGCTTTGTCCTCTGTCTTCTCCCCAGTGGGGACTGGGCTGGACTTCAAAAAGACTGCATTTGCAAAGGAGGTAGAGAAGTGGTCCCCTCTACTTCTTGAAAGCATCCCATTCTCAGGTAACAATAATATTAGCTCCTTCCTGGTGCTTTGTGTGGTCTGCATTTGAAAGCACTTTTTTAAAAATGAGAGTATTGGCCCACATAGGGGGAAACTGAGGCAGAGAGAGAGGAAGTGCTAATCATGCAGGAAGACAGAGGCACCCATTGGAATAAAACATGCATCTCCTCATCCTTGGCTGCTGAAACAGGCTGCCTGTACTTTGACGGGAAAGAACATGGGAATGAAGACTTCCCTGGACCTCAGGAGAGGTTGGACGTGGTGGGTTGGGTGTGCTCCTGGGGACTAGCTCATCATTACACATGTATTTGAGAATGCTGGCACATCCTCTGGTTACTCCACAGACCTGGCACAAGTGGGGAAATGGCCACTGGGCCATTGTGTCTCCTGCTGTTCGTACAACAAACCTAGGACCAGAATGGGCCTCAAGTCCAGTCCCCTGCGTTCACGGACAGTCAGTTATTCATGGAGTCCTCAAACCCACCAAAGCAAGCTCCCACCCAAAATTACAAGGAAAAATAGCTCAAACACCAAGAGCACCCTATAACACGGCAGCGGTACTACCAGGGGAGAAGAGGGCATTGCCAATGCCCTGTCATTGCAATGGTTGGTTAACATATGCTAAGAGAATCCAATGAAAAAGGCACTGCTGCACAATACAGAAGTAAAAACACCCCACAATCCATGCCAATTTGATGTAGGGGGAAAAAAATACTCAATTTTGCAATTGGTGCGACCCCAAAGAGAAGAGGGTTCTGCATCAAGGACCATCCTTTCTTGAACAGCTGGATGAAACCTATGGCATTGCAGATTGTGATGGGGTTTATCGACCCTGTGTAGCAGGGGAAGTGTTAATGGGACTGCTATGGAAATTAAGACCCTGAAGCAACCACAGCCTCCCTAGATAACCAGCCAAGGTTCAGGTCCAACCTACAATAGATGATAAAAAAGAAGGCCTGGGCAGTCACAGGGGCGTTGGATCAGAGAGGGTGCTGGGGATGAGAAGAGGGGAAGTGATGTGCATCACAGGTAGACATTATGAGAGTAGAAAGCAGCCTGAGGAAAGGATGGATGGTAGTTATAAGTCAGGAGCTGGAGGTATGAAAGACTCAAGGGTGCTGTGGAGTGAATCTGTTGAAGACATAAGATCAGGGGCATGGATCAATGTATAAGGAAAGGCTGAGTATGCCCTCTCCAAACTCCTTCCCCTGCTAGGAGTCACAATGCAGGACTACTCTGGTGTCAGATGGGTAAAGGACACAGGCTGGACATGGGATGTTAGTCCCTCAGTATCTCATCAAGCATCATATAAAAGCTGTTGAAACCTTAAGGGGAGGCGACTTAAAGACTAAGCACTCTGTAGTGCCATGAACCAGCAATAGTAATGGATCCTCAAGCACCCCATGCCCACATCACTAACTCCCAGTGATTGCATTGCATATTCAGACCCCCTGGTTCTCCTCAGCCCCTCTTCAAACATCCACTGTGCTATATGAGTGAGAACGTACCCAAGTGCTCACACTGTAGTATACACTATGCAGGAAGTAAGTTTCATGAGCACTGAAGGGTCTTGAAGACTATGAAACCCACTGACTTCCAGTGTGATTTGTCCTGCCAGGAATCCTTGAGATAAATGCCTCAGAGTGAAGATGGCCTTGGTCCCAGAGAGCGAACCTTTTAAACAGGTTTAGATACCATAATACCCAGAAAACAGAATAATGAAGGAATTCTTTCATCATGAGGTCAAGTCTGGCCACCAAAATTGTCGGTATGTTTTCAATGGGCATCGCATCGAACAAAGCCTGTAGGAGGTATAAAAATGAAGAGGGAGGGTCTCGTATTCCCTCTCCTGATTTCAGCGATCACACTTGCTGTGTTTAGCCCAAAGGCTCTCCATAAAATTAAATGCTCCTAAACGCACGGATTTCATGTGCTGCTGTCCATGTTGCGGTGAGGGGAGATCACAGAAGTGTGTGTGCAAGCAGATCCATTGCTTGAAAGGAATAAGGGTTCCCTTCGTGAACTGCATTTCATAAAACTCCTGTGATGTTACTCAAGAGCTCAGATTAGAACAGGGCTCTGCTTTAAATGTCACATTTTAGCTCTGTGCAAGTTACAGATGGGAACGGGGCCAGGGCAGAAGCCCTGCTCTTAAAGAAACTCTTGAAGGGGACTGGTTTCTGTATATTTAGATGGCCAATAGCTGCTGTCTACAATGCCATCAGTGAATTTGCCTACTCGTTCCAAACTGGCCCACCCTAGCTGTGAATAGGCCCCGAATTCCATTTTGGATAATTTTTGGATAGGGATTAAAATTTTTGCATTTTTTTTTCTTTTCCTCATTCCTGCTCTGCTTGATGCAATGAGACTTACAGTTTCACAGGAATTGCCTTTGAAACCAGACCAAGCACACAGGCAGAAGTGGTCAATGTGAATTGATTTTTCTCATTCCAGCTCTACTTAAGCTCAGCAAATCAATAGTGTGTGCCGTGAAAGCTGGAGGATTGTTTGCCTCCAACCATTAAACAATCCAAGTTAAAGGGAAAATCCAAGACAATGTAAACTGCAAATAATCAGGTCGTCCAAGGCTCTGACATGTAATCAAGATATACAGCAGCATATGGCATACAGTTATAATGGGGAAATAATAGTAACTATCAGTCGAGCTGGGTGAATTACACTAGAGCTCAGTTACTAACTGAAAAACTTGGGGAATCTTTTCAGGCGAAATCAGAATGGAAATATCTCCTTTTCTGGCAAAACCAAAACACTTGGTTTCAGGTTAGCGTCAAACATTATTATTGCTTGCATTAGCAGTATTAACAAGGTTCATATTATATGAATCAGAGCACTGTAATCATCTTCTCACCCTTTTTACCCCTTTCAAGCTGTTTTTTAAAACATAGGTCAATTTTTTGAAATGGAAAATATGATTTCAAAAGAAAATGGAAATATTTCATTCCAAAAATGTTGAGTGAAACACTTCACCTCTGATAAAATAGAGTGATCCATTTTGTACTTCTTATGTCAACTTTCAAAATGAAAGTGGCTGTGGCTGCTATGCTTTGGGTTGAATGCAAAGGTGCCAGTGTGCGCTAGGCTTGCTCTGAGCACGCTGGGTTCTCGAGAAGGTCTCAATACAGGAACATATGGTTTGGGAATCCCACATGGCTTTAGATGCTTTAGAGGGGAGTCCACTCAGACAAGATGGTGGCAGTGCTGGCCATGAGCAGGTGCAGAACTTTGGGTGCTTAAGTACTTCAGCCAAAAAAAAAAAAGATATCTGAGCGGATCAAAGGGGGCAGGAGGGCACAAAAGCCCCCATGGCTCACCAAAAGCATCCGGGAATGTCTCGTAACTAACAGGGAGGCGCGCACCAAATGGCAGGGAGGGGCCATCACCAGGGAGGACTATACTGCCATTGCTCTGGGATGCAGGGGTGGGTCAGGAAGGCCAAGGCAGAGATGGGACTAGGACTAGCTTCCCGGACCAAGGACAACAAGAAGTCCTTTTCTAAATACATAGGGGGCAAAAAGAAGGTTCTAGGTAATGTGGGGCCCCTGCAAGACACTCTAGGAAATTAGGTCGTCAGAGCAGATGACAAAGCTAACATATTTAATGATTTCTTTGCCTCCATTTTCCTGAGCAGGGACCAGAACAGTCACCCCCCACTGGGCCCTGCTCAGGCCCCAGGAGAGGTGCACCCAGGCCAAGGATTGGTGAGGATCTAGTCAGGGAAATGTCTGCAGGGACTGGATGTATTCAAATCAGCCGGTCCGGACAATCTCCACCCCCGAGTGCTGCAGGAATTGGCTGAGGTCATTGCGGGACCCCTGGCACAGCTGTACAAGCACTCGTGGTGCTCTGGTGTGGTGCCAGAGGAATGGAAGAGGGCCAATGTGGTTCCCAACTTCAAAAAGGGAAGAAAGGAGGACCCAGGAAACTGTAGGCCAGTTAGTCTCACCTCGATCCTGGGCAAGCTGTTTGAGAAAATTATTCTGGCACATTCCACGAGGGGCCAACAGGGGAGATTATGCTTAGGAGCAACCAACACAGGTTCATTAGTGGCACATCCTGTCAGACCAACCTGGCGGCCTTCTATGATCAGGTCACCAAATCATTAGACGCAGGGGTAGCAGTGGACATCGTCTTCTTGGGCTTTCGGAAGGCCTCCGATACTGTCTCTTACCCCATTCTCATTAAGAAACTGGGGGCTGTGGTGTCGACACCCACACATGGTCAGATGTGTCGCCAACTGGCTGGAGGGCCGCACCCAGAGAGTGGTGGTGGATGGGTCAGTTTCGACCTGGAGGGACATGGGCAGTGGGGTCCCCCAGGGCTCGGTCCTTGGGCCCGCACTGTTCAACATCTTCATCAGTGACTTGGACGAGGGGGTAAAAAGCACCTGTTCAAATTTGCTGATGACACTGAGATGTGGGGGGACGTGGGCACGCTAGAAGGGAGGAATAGGCTGCAATTGGACCTAGACAGGCTACAGGGGTGGGCGGATGAGAATAGGACGGGATTCAACACTGACAAGTGCAGAGTGCTGCACCTGGGGAGGAAGAACCAGCACCATACCTACAGGCTGGGGAACTCCCTTCTTGTCAGGGCAGAGGCAGAAAAGGATCTTGGAGTCGTCATTGATGCCAAGATGAACATGGGCCGGCAGTGTGGGGAGGCAGTCAGGAAGGCCAACTGTACCTTGTCGTGCATCCACAGATGCATCTCGAGCAGGTCCAGGGAGGCGATCCTCCCCCTCTATGCGGCACTGGTCAGGCCGCAGCTGGAGGACTGCGTCCAGTTCTGGGCACCGCACTTCAAGAGGGATGTGGACAGCATGGAGAGGGTCCAGAGGAGGCCACTCGCATGATCAGCGGGCAGCAGGGCAGGCCCTACAAGGAGAGGCAACGGGAACTGTTCAGCCTCCACAACAGAAGGCCAAGGGGGATCTAAGTGACCTGTTACAAACTAGTCAGAGGGGACCAGCAGGCATTGCGGGGAGTCCCAGTTCCCCCGAGCACCGGCAGGAGTGACCAGGAATAACGGTCACAAGCTGGCAGAGGGGAGATTCAGACTAGACATCAGGAGACACGACTTCACGGTCAGGGCGGCTAGGATCTGGAACCAACGTCCAAGCAAAGTGGTGCTGGCTCCTACCCTGGGGGTCTTTAAGAGGAAGCTAGATGTACACTTTGCTGGGGTCGTGTAACCCCAGTACTCTTTCCTGCCATGGCAGGGGGTTGGACTCGATGATCTACTCAGGTCCCTTCCAACCCTACAAACTATAAAACTATGAAACTAAGATAAACTCATAAAAATTATTAGGCTGCTCACACTATATGAAATGTGTAAGGGGAACCAGACAAGCATCATGAATTTTCTGTCTCCAACAGTTACTTCCTAAGGTGGTGCTTATAAAGGTCAGCCCTTCTCAGTACCTAATGGTTGGATTTTACCCATGAAGCCCAAGATTTATTTGTGCCTTATAATTAACTTTACTATGGAGGGGGGGGGTTTCCTACAAAGTTTCAATGGGACCTACCTTTTAAAAATATCATCCAAAGATGTCTCTTTTTTTTTTGCTGCTGAATCATGCTTCTTTGCTTTAGTTTTATCTTGTTGCAATGGATTCAGAAGGTTAATTGTGGACCGTGTATCAGAATACCTTCCCCCTTTGTCGCCTCTTGGTTTTATGGATTTAGTGCCGTAAGAAATGAGGATGCCTAATTTATCTTATATCAGCCTTGGTTTCATCTTCCATGCTCACGCCCCCTTGTATTCACCTTCCATGTAAACCGAAATGTCATAGTCTTTTCTAGATCACCGCGGAGGGAAATGTCTCCCTGACACCAATCGTTTTCATCGGCCATCTCCAAACCCTTAAGCATATGCTGTATCGGTTTCAAGATCTAGTAACCAAAAGCAGACATAGCATCTCAGGCAAAGATGCCTCCTTGATGACATTTAAAATATTTTCAGCATTGTTTGCTGTTTGCATTCTCTCCCTTCGTAGCCAGCAGTGTGGTTGCATGAGTGGCTTCCTTTCCTCCAGACTGAAGAGAGGCCACAATTCGTATCTATTTTACATAGATAAATACCTCTGAATTAATCCCTCTTGGGCCATGTCAGCGTGTCAGCAAAACTTAATCTTCCTGAAAACAAAATGCTCCTTCAAAATAGTCTTTCAATATGTTGTATGAAAGGGGCACGCGTGAAAAACTCCTTTAACTCTATGACTGGAGAAAAGCACACAAAAAAGTTCTCTCTGAAGTCATTCTTGCCCAACAAGACCAGATGAACAGATGTGTGCTGTCTCAGCATATGGGAAGGAAGACACATTAAATGAAAATCTCCTGTGTATTGGACTGGGTATTGCGTCCTGCTCTGGGGTCCATGTTTTTGTGGGTTTTTTAAACATTGAAAAACTGGAATAGGCCGGAAGCAGAACAAATTACCTTCTGGAGGATGAAAGAGCTCAGTCCATTTAGCTTTTTCAAAAAGAAAATTGCAAGATGCCTTGAGTTCCCTACATAAGTACTGTCAGCAGGAGAAAATACTGGGTATGAAAGGATTCACTTAGCTAGTGGAGAGAGTTATAACAACAAGCAATCACTGAGGTTAAAGCCAGACAAAGTCAAATGAGACATAAGAACATGCGAGAGAGAGAAATTCTCTGGATAAACGCATAAGGCTTCCAGTCAAAACTAGGGGAAAGATTGGCTTTAGTGAAACACAAGTGGATGAGCTCAATTCAGGCATAAGAGGGTGAAATCCTGTGGCCTAAGATACACAGCAAGTCAGACTAGATGATCTAATAGCCCCTTTTGGTTTTAAAATCTGAAGGTGACATTTAATTTAAGACTGATGATGAAATACTTTCCCATGAAGTTAGCCTGGGGAACTCAGGACCCTCAGATCTAACTGGGCACATCTACATGTAATTACGGCACGTTACATTTAGTTCCTGTAATTCAGGGACTTCCTTAACGTGCCACAGTCGGCACTACTGCACATTAGCACCAGTGCATGCTTTTTATGGTGACGCTAGTGTGCAGTAAACTAATTCTACTGTGCATTAGCATGAGTTTTTCCTGGTCCATTAATGCACAGCAGAATTGGTCTACTGTGTTCAAAGTGTCTCATGTAGACACATCCAACTGAGGCCCAAAATTTGTAGCTTTCTATAAAGGATTGGACATTGCACTTGTTGAGCGCTGTGGATCAGACATAATTACCACTTTTGGGGTGGATCAAACATAATCATCACTTTCGAATCCCAGATTCAGGGTGAAGATATCCTCTAATTGACAGGGGTTAGGAAGAAATGTTCCACATAGGCAAGTTACATAGGATTTCTTATAACTTCGCAGCACATCCTGCATTTGCGAAAGGGGCTGGACTAGATGACCCAAGAAGTTCCTTGAGCCACCATGGTTCTCCAAAGCATCTGGAGCTGGTCATTGTCAGCCAGATGCTGGGCCAGATGGACCACCATTTCAGCCTGGCAGTTGCTGTGCACTCCCTTTAAATATCGCATAGGTTCTCAAAACTGTGCCAGCCTTTCTACACATGGTAAACTGCAGTATTGGATCTACTGTGAAGTCTTTTCTCTGTACATTAAGGCTTGCAATGAAGCAACGCTTTCAATGTGAAGGCTGTGACTGAATTCTTTTTTAAGGATTGTTTGACATAAATTCAACTTTCCTCTATCAAATGTAGCTTTTACTCAACTATTCTTTTGTATTTCAAAGATTTCCCTTTTTCTTGTGAATGGAGTCCACGGGGTAGATCCTAAGCTGAAAGATTGGTTTCAGGAGGGCTTCACCATTTATATCACAGAAGAATCTGGCTCCATTTTCTGTTACAAGTTCAGGGCTGGGTTCATCCTGTTTCACTGGAGTTACATCAGAAATGAATTTTGATGTATAGTGCCATATACCTGTGCTTGGAAAGCTATGACACATGGCTTGGTTTCGGATGTCATTGCTTGTTATGTGTGATTCCTGAAAATGCAGGGTCATGCACTGCTGTTTAATAAATAGTGTCACACTAATTTACCAGCCTTGCCTTGGTGCTGATACCATGATGGTGTCTATAGTGATTCGAATCTCATGTGCCTGCATACATACTGATGTTCCTCTTCAGAAGCAGGACCAAGTTACAATGTGTTTAAATCCTGATCAAGAAGCAACCCTAGCTCAGAAGGTAGGTTTTGGTTCAGTCTATAATGGAGCAAAAGATGTAGCTCAAAAATCTGATTCTGGATTCTCCAACATTTGGTTGTTTACTCCCCTGTGATCTGTGCATTGTGATTATTCCTGGTGTTGCTACAATGATTTAAGTATCTCTGTGTCCATCTGTCCAGTTATCTCCATGATATCTGTATGAACACTTGCCTGATAATACTAACTTATGTGATGTTTGGGCAAGGAACTTGAACAGCATTATGAAAACACACATCAAGGCAAATCAGATACACTGTCATCTTCGTGGTGTGTCATCGCTAATTATGCTCTAGTTAGTTTTCTTCAGAGTGATCTTAGCCCAGACAACCAAATTTTTAAGCCCCTTCTCATGAAAATTAGAATGTTTTCCTAGGCATTTTGCTTTTTCTTATTATAAATGTATGCATAAATGTTAAAACGACCGGAAATTAACAGAATTTAAACTGTGACATGGTTCCATCTGCAAAGCTTAGGACAATATGACATTGTAATTATTATGTACTGATGCCAGAGCATTGCGCTTGTAAAAGCAAGATAGGCTGAGAACACTGTAATGGGGAGAAAATTGTTGTCTTTCTAATCCTACTATAAGAGATAGCAATTAAGTGCTGAAGTGGTTAATTTCATCGACTTAAAGTGCGCTTGTTTGGAAAATGCTTGATGCTGACAATCATTTCAGGAAGCAACTGAGACTGAAAACTACACATCTTTCTTCTCTCCTCGGCTTGCATCACTTGATGTGTTTTACAGCCTATTAAATTTCCCTGTTTCACTGATGAGTCACTGTCTTGTCTTGGTGTGGTCTTTTACAAAGCAACCAGGAGGGAGTTCAATAGGAAACCCTGGTTGTAAAACCAAAACAATGGGCAGGGGGACTTGGAAGGCAGCACACAATCTGAGATGGTATTTCATGTGTGCTTTAATTGACTGGGGTCTTGGGTGATGGCATCCTATAAAAGCACAAAGTTAATATAGTTGCCTGGACCCGACTCTAAAAGACATCCAGCCCCAGGACAAAAAATTCAGCTCTAATTATGGTGTGTATTACAGTAGCACTTAAGTGCTTCCATAGAGAGTGGGGGATTGCAGAGCCATGCAAAAAGAAAAGGTAGCTCCTGCCTAAAGAGCTTGCAAGCAAAATAGACACATCACCAAAGGTCACACAGAAGACCGATGGAGGAGACAGAACTTGCACATTGGCCACCTGAATCCCAGTCCCCTGTCCCTTTACGGAGCCACACTGCCTCTCAAAGTTAAGCACCACATCATTGCTCAGGGATATTTCAGAGCTGGCGGTTTGGGTCAGCCTGTGAATGTTGGACTTCTCAGAGGTTTGCCAGGCCACAAGTGATCCTCCCTGTGGCCTAAATGGGAAACAATGCAGAAGACTATGAGGAAATATTGCTGGCTGTGCCCCAGACCATGAAGGCACCTGGGAGGGACCATTCCAGGTAGGCCATTCCTGGCTGGGGGCTAATGGGATTTCCAAAATTCTTAGTGGATCCCATACACCCCTCCCGAGGCTGCTGGGTTGGACATATCAAGAGCCAAACTCAAACCACCCACCCATTCACAGCTGTAGGAACAGTAACCTCAGCCATCAGTCAACAGTAAATTGAGAAACCCTGCAAATAAATATGAGTTTGAGAGGCAGAGACAAGTTGTTGAATGACCTAGATAAAGAGAATGAGCAATTGCTGTAGCATGGGCCAAATGACAGGATAAGTACAGGATGCAATGAGAAAGGAAAGGAAAGGAAAGGAAAGGGATAGGACTCATTAAGGAGGGGGAGAGAAGAAGTGTCTTGAGTTTTATGTACCAATATGGGAACTATAGCATCGCAACTGAAAGTGCAAGAGCATATTTCCTATGGCTTGTAGTGGTAGCACACACTAGATCATCTATTCAGACATGCTGTAGAGATATTCAGGACCTTGTGACATAATATTCTGTAGCCCCAGACCTTTATCCGCTCATCTGAAAGATGGCATTTCAGCCTCCATCCTACTCCTTTTATTTTAGTGAGCCACTGGTGGAAGAGGGAAGTGTAGACCATCTACTTGTTACGAATTACACTCTTAAAGCCACATGCAGTTTGCTGTAGGCTGAGGCAATGATCACACAGAGCAAGTATCTAAAGTCAGATAAAGAATCTTTATTCGCTGAAGCGAGGTGCCTCTGAGGAGGGATCCTGCCTACTAGTTATAATACTATTTTATACTTTGTTAATACGTCAGCATTAGTTCATGATTAGCTCATGCTTGTAAGAATACCCAGTCATCTACTAACTAAATTACTATTCTATCTAATCAAGTGACATTGTGCATGTGAACATCAAAGTTTAACGCTCGTGACTGCATGTTTTATATATTCTTGCCAAGTAGTCTGCTTGAAAGAAAACAATTTTTGTACTGGTTTGTCTGTTGACGAGACTCCTCTGTTGACTAGATTCAGCTAGTTTCATATCTTATCAGTAGCCCATACACAGCACTTCTCTTCTCACCCGTCTAGTATGTGCTGTGTCCGCTTTTACGTATTGAGGTTAAAGGTAAAACAAATGGCCTTACTTCAATATTGCAAAATCCACACACAACATACCGAATTACTACTGGGTCATTAGGAAGCCTTTCAGATCATGTCCCAAAATACTTGAGACTCTTTATGTAATTGATGCTATTCAAAAGGACCCAACAGAGGCACAAAGTGCTCAACCACAGCCCAGGGGTTATGTGAAGAAGCAATGTTCTAACAGTTGAAAAGGCATTGTGGGTCTAATTAAACAGCAATGTTATTCAAGCATGCAAATTCCAGTGTCCCATTTCGCTGCAAGTAATAATAGCCTGGTATTTAAATGTGTTTCTGTGTATGGTACCATCATGAATGCAGAAGCAAATATTGACTTTTAATACAGTGCCCTATTGTTGAAGGCGTTACCAAGGGACAGCCAGAGTCTCCCACTACACCAAAAGGACACGTGCTCCTGGGCTGCATAGTGCACATTGGTTTGTTACACTGACTAAACCACGGGAACCTAACTCCCTACAGAAAGGCCCCGGCTGTTAAAGCAAAGTGAATGCTATGGAGTAATTGAAATTCCTTGCTGAATAAACACTAATGGTTGGACTAATGGGAATACACCCTGCTGGGGACACTGCTGGCCAAGACTCTCACATAGGGCCTTGGCTGTGACATAAGTCTGTTGGGATGGAGGTTATAGTGTCAAGGGTGGATCTTCTGGGTGTCACCACTCCCTTTCATGCTCGTGGTATAAAATAGCTCTTCCTGCATCACAGATGCACTGAAAGATGGAAAACTAAGCATCCCCATACCAAAGGACCTGTCACCTGGAGGCCTCCTGCTGCCCTGGCTTCAAAAGCATGGACTAAAATGGCTTTGTTATGCCCTCAGCAGGAGGAGGAATTGTCTCTCTTCAGCAGGAACCTTGCGGAAGGCTAACAGTGGTAACACCACATGGATTCACTCTTGTATACAGCCTTATTGCTCCATGGAGACATAGTGGTGTTTTCGAAATCTGGATCATCTTGGAGCTCTACTTCAGGAAGGTACAGAAGTAGGTGCATAAATGAATTCCTATGCAGGAAAGAGCTTAAGTACATGCTTAAGCCCCACTGACTCCAATGGAAGTTGAAAATGCCTTTGAAATTCATACTAACTTAAATGCTTTCCTGCATCAAAGCCAAAGGAGTAAGATTGGATTTTATTGGGTGCATCTACTTGTGCAATTAATGCGAAGCAATAAAGTTTCTTGCTCTGGAGTTTATTGCTCCAGGGTGCACCATTTGAACCTAGGACCACAGCACATTGACCCAAGTAGGAGCAGCCCCAGGTGGTAAGGGCCTTGGGGGTCAGCCTGCCATCCCAAGACTGCTAACCGCCCCATGGCAATGTGTTGCAGAGGGGCTGGCTGGGGCACAAGGGTGCCCCAATGCAGGGCTGGCTAGCTGACAGGCAGCCCCCACACTGAAGCACCCTTATGCCCCAGCATCTACATGTGCAGTGCTGCAGACTAAAAAACTCTGCAACAGGATAGTACTTGTACTTACAAGTACCATCCTGCCGCAGATTTAATTCATTTACTCCAGCCTAATAGGGGCGCATGTGTAGATGTGTGACATTTACTGTGGAGCAAGTTAATCTACTCCACAATAAATGTCGCAAGTAGACATGCCCATAAAGGACTATTGAACTGCAGCATCTCTGCAGTGCAATATTCTTATCTCTTCTAAGACAGCCTGTTGTATGGTTTTTGTTTGGGGATATAGTAATAAGTTCTATCCTGTGTAAGTCTAGCTCTGTCTATGTAGAGTAATACGAGTCATTCAAAGTTTGTGACATCCTTGATCTTTGAAATCTATAAACTGGGTATCTTTTCTATGATCTATATTCATATGACTCCACCTGGAAAGCCTTTGATGAAAAGCAGGGGGACCTAGTGCCTGGAAGCCATTGATCGTCATCAATCAGACAAGTCTGGAACTCCTAAATAAAGAAAAGCTTGTACTTTTTCAGCTAAACAGGATGGGAATGACTCATCTGGGTGAGTGCAGCATGCCTACCTCAGCAGCATTTTCAGATATTGCAAAGCAACCTTTGCAACCATCCTCCAAGAACCACAGGCATTAAAGATGTAAAAAGTCACCTAGCCCAATGCCAGTGTCTCACTTTTATGTGCAAGTCACTTAGAGTCCTGCCAACACTCTATTAACATTATCTCTTTTAAATTCTGAAAGACAAAATGCCTCTGGATTTTTCCATATAGTGTCCAGCTGCCATTGTCTGCATCTGCGAGGAGTCATGCCTTAAGTCTGAGTTTCTTATCCATATAGCCCAGAAGACTTGGCTGGTCTAAGCTTCTCCTTTGTAAAGCAGTGTGTTCATTCATCTGCATGCATGAGATTGTATGAACTGGAAGATAGAGGAGATGATGCTTGTGTACTGCAGAAAGCAGTGTAATAAGGAACCATCGTAACTCCTTGTAACTACAGGAGGGCAAGAGGACGGACAATTCACAATTTATTCCTATTTGGTTTTGGCCACCATAAAATGAGCATTGCTCTGTACAATACACAAATATAAAAGACTGCCTGGTCTGAAGAGTTCACAGTCTCAAACACAGACACAGCCAACCAAACAAGCTGCAACACAGGAGCAGAGACAGAGCAATGGGTTGCTTTAATATTCACATTGTTACCATGAAGTGGTCACCTCTGATCCTTACCTAGGGCTAAACAGTGTGACCCCATTCACTTCAAGGCACCTGTCCACCCAGTTGGGGATCTGGCTGTACAGGAGCGTTTTTGGCCTCCAAGGTGGCACACAGTGCTCCTCTCCAACGCTTGCTTGTGATAATGGTCGGGGTATAATTGACACGGGGGCAAAATCACTGCCAAGGACTTTTCTTACAGGTCACTAGACTATGTAGAGGATGACATGATGGAGCCAACGTGTGGGGAATAGATTTCATTTGTTTTGCGCCATTATTTTGACTTGAAAATTAATTGTGAGATCCTATCGTGGTTCCCCATCCTAGACAGGCATTACACCACTGCAAGCCGTTACTTTATAAAGCTGATATTTGCTGGAGATCTGCAATAGCACCCAAGCTTTAAAAAAATTCCCCTGAACAACAATCAAGGTACTGCTTTATCCTTTCTTTCAGTAACTGCCTCACTGCTGCATTCATCTATAGTGATTCTCAGCCAGGGTGTCAGGGCACCCTGGATCATTTGAAGGGTGCTATGAGGTGTCAGGAGATGAGCAGTGAAACTAAGCAGATAAGAGTAGGTTCAGACTTGTTCCTGCCTGGATGATCCCCCATTTCCATGGCATGATCCCCTATGAAAAGAGGAAAGCACTGTAATATAGAAATTAGTTTTTGAAATTGGGTGCCACTCAATTCACTGAAATTATAGAGTAGTGCCTCGAGTCCAGAAAGGTTGAAAGCCAGTGATCTCTAGGTAGCATGCCCCCAAAACCACAATAGGATTATTTTGGAGAGGGCAAAGGGCTGTTAAAACTGATGTACCATTATTTTTTAGTGAGGATTACACCATAAAACTGAAGCAGGACAGTGGAGATAAATATGGTTGTGTTCATTTTCTGCCTCCCCATAGATTAGAAGAGTTGGCTGTCTGGTGTATCAAATTGGATAGCTTTCAATGCAACACAAAATGTAGTTGTTCTTTAAAAAAAAAAAAGAAAGAAAACAGTAGTTTGAAAAACAAAAGGCAGTGTGAAGAATAAAAATCAATCAGAAATACTTCTCAGTGCTTCGCATTCATTGGTTTGCAGTGGCAGATTAAGGTTGACCGGGCCCCTGGGCAAACAGAAAATTGGAGGACCCCCACACCTCATTATAAATATGAATATATAAAAAAGCATGAATAGATAGACCTGTTAAATATTTACATGGTGCATTAATAAATAAAGTGCAACACACGATGTCAAAATTAACTGCTCCATTTTGCCACACACAAAACAGAATAAAACAACTGCCTTAGCAAAATGACTCAGTTGCATGGGATCGCCATGAATGTAGAACAACACAAAAGGAATGATGTTTTAGTTTAGTGTATTATTTTTAAATACACATTTGACATTGTACTTACACGACGATAAACTGTTACAAAAAAAATACAGGCCATACCAATAGCCTGAAGTACAAGTCTAAGAATATCCTTAGTGATTCTTGCAATTAAAATAAAACAGTAGGCCTACACAACACATATGATTTTTTTTAATCATTCCTGAAGCATTAAATATGTGCTAAACTTCAAATACTGTAAATCTCTCTTTTTACATACCCATTACCCTTGTGTTTTAATGTTGCTGTCACATAATTCAGTAACCAAAATGTATAGATATACAGTAGAACCTCATAAATCAGGATATCAAAAATCTGGATTTATCAAAAATCCAGCACTTTAAAACTACACTCCATCGCACTGGGGAGTAGCGGTGGCCGGTCCCAGAGCAGCGGAGGGGGAAGTTTGCACGTGGCGGCTGCCACTACCCTCCACCAACCAGCTCTGCCGCTCCGCGTGCAGCCACTGCTCCAGGACTGGCCATTGCTCCACTTTCAAAAATCCTGAATTTTCACATTTCTAGTAGGTGCTCGGTCCCAAGCATGCCGGATTCATTAAGTTATACTGTATAGCTATATACATACATATGCATGCATAATCTCTTTTTCTCTCTATATATATATACCTTTATCTCTCTCTATATAGATATCTGCATAGATATATACACATACACACACACATATATACAGTCTTTCTCTCTATATATATTGTATCTCTGTAGACAGACAGATAGACAGATCTAGATTGAATCACCCTCTGCCAGACCTCACACTGACTTCTCCACGTGAGCTGCCATCATTTGGGAGAACTGCAGACCCCTCTCTATCAGCAGCCTTATTTGGGGTCGAGACCTGCAGGCGGTATCCAGGGGGCAGCAGGATTCCCCTTCCCTGCACCCCAAAGCAGCCCTTGGCAGTGGGACTAATGCACTGCACACTGACCCATGCGGGGATGTGGTGCGGTCTGGGGTCTTGTTACCCCTCTCCCCGCAATACACACACACACACACTCACACACACACACACAGAGTTGGCATCCTCTGCAAGTGGCATGTGCCCACCAGGCAGACTCCAGCACATTTGGATTCCTGGTTCCCCACCCAAGCTGGCCACAGGGGAGCCCTGTGCCATTTTCCTGAGCAAATGGATTTGGCTCCAATGCTGCTAGGGGGCTTGTGCATGCCAGCAGCCCAGCCGCCGGCCTGCCCCATGCCCTGACATCTGGGAGAGCAAGAACGGGATCCTTCCAGGCACAGGGATGGGCAATAAGCAGCAGGGGCAGCTCAGCCATCCCCATGGAGTGGTCATACAAGTTCCCAGTCACCACCTCCTACCAGCTCTCACATATTTAACACACAATTGAGCTTCTGTGTTTAACAGGGCTTTCCTCTGCAGGCTGGGAAGTGTGGCAGGCCTGTGCCCCGGCCCCTGCCCCACAGCGGGGCCCTGATTGGCAGGGACCCATGGGCATATGCATTAATCCACCGCTGTTGGCTTGTGTATAAAATGTGCTGCTATCAAATAAATCATATCTAGCAATAGGTGCAAAGGTTTGCTACCAGGCAAGGTTGACCTGGTCCACAGAGGTATAACCTGCTTTTAAATCAGGCAGGTAGGTGAAGAACACAAATCACCTGAAACCTGCATCACAGCTGATGGGAAGCATTCCTCCAAAGTCTAAGCAATGTAAAAGAAATGTGCTGGAAGTTACCAGGAAGTGGCTGCCACGTGGTGGCTCCAATGATGTTAGCAGACGTGTGTTGCAGCATAGCCCTTGATTGTAATTAGTTTGGTTTTTATCAGCTTCCTCATGGGCTTTTCATGCCCAGTCATGTGGAAAATAGAAGGAAAAGAGTGGCCTCATCACTTCCTGATTGCAAAGTGGGTAGAGGGCAACTTTGAATAGCAGGTTTGACTATCAAACCTGAGTCACCCACAAGTGGGTAAACAGAAGAAGTATCAATAATCTTACAAAGGGGCATTAACAGAGACCTTCCAAAAGCAAATGGGGCTGAGTCAGTCCTCTCCTTCACTGACAAAGGTGTCTTTTAGAGTAAGATAACAAGTGTGGGGCAGCTATTTCACTGTAAAATTTGAAGTGGAGGCAAGGCGCTTGTGGTGTTTCACTAGACCTGATAGGAAATACTTCCGTGAAATTGTTGCATAGGGAAACACTATTTCGCCACAGCTGACATTTGCTGAGGAAAAAAACCAAACGGCCACGGCAGGCAGGTTTCGGAGCTGCCTGGCATCCTGGTGGGCTGCTGAGAAGCCTTGGCTTCCTGAATCCACAGCTCCAGGGAAGCCATGCCAATGATCCTAGACCCAGGCACCCCAGGCTTCCAGCCCTGGTGCTATGTGGCTCGTCCCACAGGTGAGATACCATTGGCTAGGTCCACTGTATGGACTGCCCCACGGCTGGGAAACCCATAGCTCTCATGCCTGCCCACCCAGCATTATCCTAGCATGCCAGGGTTGCCAGACTCCCTCCCATGGAGCGGGGACTATATGCAAACCCTGCTCTGGAGGCTCCCACACCCTCCACTTGAGAGCCAGGAGAATGGAAACCCCTGCATGAACTTCCTGGTTCTTTGCTTATGCCACCCCAGTTGCCCCAGTATGGGGACCTCAGGGCTTCTGGCCTCCACGCCAGCTGGTTTCCCAGACTGGCTGACTTATGAGCCGGTCCCGATAACTAGTTTGCTTGGCTAAGTCCCTCTGCAGCCGCAGAGCTCCAAAAGTTGCTCCAAATGGACATCCTTGCTTAGCCTCTGCCCAAAGCAGCAATGAACCTGACAGCGCTCATGGTTTTTTGCAGTCAGCAGCTGCTGGGATCCCGGAAGTCGGTTACGTTTGGGACGTGCCGCTAATTCACATTTCCAAAATACGTCTCTGAATATCATCTTTGTTGAGAAATCGTCTGAATCTGGAATTCCCATCCACATCAGAATAAATCAAAATATTGGGAGTGCTAGGCAACCCGTAAAACCAGAGTTTCAGCCAGATGTATCCCCTGAAATAGTTAAGTGAGGTCTTCACTTTACCTCCTTCCTGGGACAGAGTCATATGAAAGTTGGGCTGGAAGGGACCTCAGGAGGGCATCTAGTCCAGCCTCCTGCTCAAGGCAGGATCATCCAAACCATCCCAATCAAATGCATGTCTAATCTGATCTTAAAAACGTCAAAGGATGGAGTCCCCACAGCCTCTTTGGACGCCCTGTTTCAGTGCCTAATTGTTCTCATCCTGAGGAAGTTCTCCCCCATATTCAGCCTATATTTCCCTTGCAGCAGTTTAAAACTGGTTCTCCTTGTCATGCCCCCTGCGACCACAGAGAACGGTCCAGCAGCAGGCTCTTCATAACCACGCTTCAACTCTCAAATCCTCCCTCATCCGATTTTTTTTTCCCTCCAGATGAAATAATCCCAGTTCTTTCAGTAAAACTCTCCAAATACTAAAGCACTTTGTCTCCACTGGGACTTTACTATAGGGTTCTTGAAATGTGTTTGCTTCGCCGTGATAAGAGCACTCCTCTGCTTGTCAGTGAAGACAGAGCAATGGTCTTTCTAGTCAAGCACTGCCCCTCCACCTAGCCGTAGTGGGTTAGACCCACAGTGAAGGCAGTCTATTCTGCCGAGACAGCAGCTTGCCACATTGCTGTAGGATCAGATTGTCACTTGGATTAGGTCTTGTCATTTATCAACTTGCATGAAGTCCCTTCTGGTTGGCACCGGTGTGCAAGGACGGTCTATTATGGACTGAGAGATGTGAGTTGGAGCCTTGCTTCAGACCCAGACCAGAAATTATTCCCAGTCAACTCAGTTCAAACCATCAGCTCCTGCTGATCATATAGCAGGAAGGAGGTAAAAGCAGCCTGGTGCGGGATTAGCCATGTTTCTAGCCCAACTGGAAAATAGGGGGAATAGATGCCTTGCCCTTAAGGTGCAAACCAAGCTATCCAGAGGGAGCCGGACTGGGCCCTCCTAGAGTCTGTGCTCTTCCATGTCTGCACAGAGAAGGCAAGCCATATATATCTGTATTGCTCTTCATAATGGACTTCACAGTGCCGGTTCTGAGTATGACAGCCCAGTAGATGACATGGATTTTTCTTTCTTCCCAGTGATCCTAATGGGAGGATGCCCAGCTGTAATTATACCCAGGGGACTCTGCTTTGCACATCTGATAGAGCCCTGTAAGCTGGGCAGCACAGCTAGAAGGAAGGCAGGATGATCGAGAGACTGATTAGCAGGCTAGGTGTACAACGCTCCTAAAAGCAACAGGGTTTAGCTGATAATACCAAACCAATCCATCTTGTTTTTAGTCCAAAGCAGAAAGTAACCTCTCTTGTCTATTAAGAGAGCCTGAGGTTTGCTGATCAGTACTGAAAAGACCAGAGCCTGTCTGGGAACTCAGGAAAAAAGCAAAGGAGCTTTTGTCTGAGGTAAGTCCTAAAGAGACTTGGCACCTCGTCTCTGGAGACTGGGACTGTGAAATACTAGTCCACCAGGACCTACCATCCCCTCCCAGCTCCTCCTTCTTTGTGTGTTCACCAGCCCTGGGCTGTTCAAATCCTAGATTGTGATGTCTCTGGGGCAGCGAGTGTCCCTGCGTGTGGCTGGAAAAGAGAATTGCCATTTCCCAGGGGATGGATCCAGGTAGTGTTTTCATTCCAGATCAGCCCAAAGCAATGACAGTGCTGCTTTCTGGTAGACCATCCAGAGACTGTCCCAAGGTCCAAAGAAAAGCTGGATCCCAGCAGGTGGGCATCTCACCTGTCCAACCACCAGGCAGCCAGCCAGAGAGTCAGCAACTTGGCCAGAGAACCAGAGGTGTTGGCAGCCTGCCTAACTGGCATCCAGCTGGGCAGAAGGCAACCTGCCTAGCCAGCCAGGAAACCATGCAGCTGGCAAGCGAGCTGGGGAAGGAGGCAGTGGGCCAGGAAGCAAACCAGCAAGTCAGCCCACCTGGTGTCTGCTGGAATTTCAGGAGCATCAGGATTGTTCCCAGAGGTTTTGTCAGTGCCATTGAAAGCCATGCTGCTGGAAAATGTCCAACCAGATTCAGCTTGTCGGGATGCTGAGGGTCTTACCAAGGACCTTACAAAGGGATGGGTGGATGTTCAAGTTCACCGCATTGTGTTCATGCAACTTGCCTTCCCAGATGGTGCAGCAACACCGACTTCACTGCATCTGCACTGGTTGGGTCAGAAGAGAATGGACGGTCAGGTCCTCAGCCACTGCTCATGACTCTTGAGCAGGGGCTGGACTCGATGACCTCCTCAGGTCCCTTTTTGCCCTACTTGCCCAGGATCCCATGTTTTTCCACTCTACCATCTCTGTTCACAAAAGCCTAGCCCTTCTCTTTCAAGTGTCTCCATATGCTCAGCTTTTTTGGGCTCATCTTTCACCACCGTCTCTTCTGATGACTTTACTTTAGAGTCCCTTGCCCCATATCTGCATTGCAGCTGCAAGCAATGAAATAAACAGGTATCTGATAGGGTGAGGGCATTGCTCACCCTTTCTCTGTATTTCATTTGTTGGGGAGGGTTGGCTCTTTCTCTCTTATAGAGTTTGCCATTCCTGTGACCTTCTGCAGAGAAGAAAAGAGTTGACTGTCTACCTGACATGATAAAATAAGATGTTGCTCTTGGCAGAGGGGACAGATTTGCAAACCATGGTCATGGATACTTTGAGGGCTTGGCTTCTTCTGGATTGGGATGAAATGCTTTACTTAGGGCTTCTCTGTACTGTGGTGGTGGTGTGTCTCAAAGCAAGGGCTGAGACTACCTCACCTACCCAAGGCTACTTACATGCTCTAGACTTAGAGGTTTATCCATGAGGCCAGTCCAAGCTTATCCCCAGTGCCCACTTTGGAGACCTCGGCCTCCAGCAAGCATCAGCAGACTTGGGTAGGTACAGCTTGGCTAGCACTGCTCTTCTCAAGACCATCTGCTGACTCAATACAGACACATCCTTCATTGCCTTGGCCTGCATCCCCCTAGATGAAGACTCAGATGGATGCAGGGCTATGCTAGGAGCATAGTCTTCATGACTGAGCTCCCATGGTGTCCACACTCAGCAGATTTTAATAATAGCCACATCCTCCTTTCATCAAAACATGATCTCAGTGGTATCAACATTTACACAGGCCATGCTTCCTTTGCTTTTTGACATAACACCACTCTGGTTGGAACTTGGTCTCCATTTATACCATAAGCCCTTGAGAAAAGGGATCTTGTTTTCTTACACCTCTATGCTGCACCACACATGCTGAAAAAGCTAGACAAGTGCTTAAGCATATAAGTAATGAATTATTAACCACTTAACTTGATTTCTTCCATATCAAACAAATTGGGGTATTGGATTCCAAGGGAGTTCTAGCTTCTACGTTAAGACAGCGCTCCTGGTGGTGGTATGCCAGTCAGATTGCTTTAATATCTTTTTCTTATTTTTTTTAAAGAGATCTGTATTTTTGTGCCAGAAACCAAATAATTAGGGAGTGGGCTAATTATTTTTTAAGAAAATGCTTCTGGCAACATGCCTCAATTGAACAGTCCCCCTGTGAACATAATCATTGTTCAAGTTGTTACTGTTACTGCTGACACTGTATTGTGAAAATAAATGTAGAGGGATAAGAACGTCAAGTAATTAAACCTGCCCACCCCTAAGAGGTAGATATGTGACTATTATCTCTAGATTACAAATAGAGTCAGAGAAGGGGAGTCATCTGTCCAGCATCACAGAGATCTGTGAGTAGGTGACAGTAGTTCTTCATGTCCAGCCCTGTGTGCAAACCAGCAGATGACTCTTCCACTTGTGGACAACCCTTCTTCTTTTCTAAGGGACTAATTGTCCATACTCTTCTGCCTATCACTTGATTTCACAGTCTGTTTCACTAAGTGCATGTTGGTCCTATTCATAGCCCTTCTCTGATATGGCCTGGAGCAGTCAGGGAGCCTTGAACACAAGCAGTAAAATCCCCCACACTTGCAAGGGCTATTATGCTCATCTAGTCTGACCACCTCTACACAGATCCCTTAGGACTTCCCTGTATTAACACCAATGGAAAAAATTCTCTCATTTTGATTCTTCCGGTGAAGAAGAATCGCCACCTTTTCTTGCGGAGTCATGTCCATGGTTATTTAGCCAGCACTGCTTAAAACGCGAGTCTTGTATCTAGCCTGAATGTAGCTGGTTTCAAATTTTAACTATTAGTTCTTGGTCAGATGTATTTCTGCTAGACTGAAGAGTGCTCTTTCATCACATTTCAATTCTCTTCCCTATGTAGATATTTATAGACTAATATCCTATCCTTGCTTAACCTTCTGTCTGTTAAATGATCTTCCCCTTTTAGGCACCTAAGTGAAGATACGCACCAAAGTGTGACCCTATTCTACCCTGCTCAAGTTGCTGAAAACCATTAACCTGCCTACATTTGTCAAAAAGTATCAATTGAGACTTCAGACCAAATCACAAAAATCAGAGAGGAGGAAGGGAGGATCTATCTATTTTTTGCATTGAGTATTTTCCAGAGGCTGAAGCAAGTGGAATAGTGCAACACAGGTGTCTACCTAACAGTAGATACCTAATAGTAGCATTTGGCTGGTAAGCATTTTTCAGGTCTCTCGTTTAAGTTTTTCCAGTCCTCTGTTCATTCTTACAGCTCCTCTTTGAACCATCTGCAGTTTTTTGGTGTCCTTCTTGCACTCTGGACATCACACTGGGACACAATATTCTAGTAGTGACTGCAAAATACAGTACTGTGAGCTGAGAGTGGTTCAAGACCTGAGTCTCACGGCCACTCTAAAGTCAGACAGCCCTGAGTTAAGTGAAAGCTTGAAGCACATTCGGAGGCCTATGTGTCCAGCTGGGCTAAATCAGCTAAATCAGCAAGGTTCTGTTAAACTCTATGTGGTGCCACTGATATTCAACAGCTGGGAACCTGGCTTGATTTCCCTCCTTAACCTTTGCTGGATACAAGTGCTCTGTGGGGAACCATCTAATCAGAAGGGAACTCATAAGGTTGAACTTCTTGTTCTTTCATTGGAAGAACAGAAGGATGCTCCAGGCTTTCTTGACTTCTGTCATGGTCATTGCTACATGAAAACTACAAAACATGAAATTCATAGACCATTCATAAAACTTGCCAATTATTTACAAGAGCGCTGGACAGACAATATCACTTTTAACAGTCTGTATATCTTTCCGTATTTTAAACAGCTTCTTCTGCATAATACTGCTGCTCCCTATATGATAATGAAACCCTTTCACTTAACTGATGTGGCCTTGATTTCCCAGTTCCTTTTGAAGGGACAATCTATACTTTGAATAGCAATGATGGATAGTTCAGGGTAGGTCCGATGCCAGTACCATTAGTTACTTCTGCTAAGAGCTCATCAGTCAATCCACTGGCTTCATTTGGGCCATTCATGGAATAAGAACCAGGGGCTTAATCTAATGCTACAAGGTTTTGCCATTGACACTTCAGTACTGCCAGCGAAACGCTGAGTGTCTTTGTACTGTAAACCTCTTCTGGAGGACCTACCTCCTTCATGAGCAGAGGTCTACCACCTCTACTGAGCAGAGTAAGGAGTCTGCTGCCTGGCAGTTTGGTGAAGACACACATAGCCCCTCTCATGCCTTCAGCCAGATGCTACAGCCCGTCCATCCGCAGGGACCTTCCAGGAGGGCACTTCGTACTCCAGTGATGGAGCCGCAGGGAGCAGAGAGAAGCAGGCGGTTGTGCATGCGCTTGCATAACTCAACAGTGCTGGCTCTTGTCTGCTGCCAGCAATGGAGGCAGGTGATTGTAGACACAGACTGTGAGACTGGAAGGTATCTATAGCCGATCACAGGCCATTAAATGTCATTAAGTTACCCCCTGTATTGAGCCCAATAACTTGTGCTTGAGTAGAGTTTCTTCCAGAAAGACATCCAGTCTTCTTGATTTGAAGGCCTCAATGGTTGCTGAACCTGCCACTCCTCTTGAGATGGGTCACCTCCACTATCAAAAGTGCATGCCTGCTTTTCAATATGAATCTTGTCTGGCTTCTGCTTCCAGCGATTGGTGGTTCTGTTCCTTTCTTCACTGGATAAAAGTCCTCTTTATTACCAGAATTTTTTTTTCTCCCTGAGGAGATATTTATGTGCTGTAATTAAGTCACTTCTTAATTACCACTTTTCACCCAATGACCTAAAAGCCTCTAACCATCAAGCCCTGGGACCATGTTTGTGGTCAGTACTTAGCTATTTAGAGGCACCAGTAGAAATACCACCAGTGATGTGGTTGGTAATATGGATGCACCAGGCCTGTTTTAGCATTGCACTTATTCCAGAAGCATAACCATAGGGGCCTGGGGCAGAAAACTCAAGCCTTAGCAATGCAATGCCTCATTCGGTTATTGCTCAAACTCCTTGCTGTATCTTTTTACAAGGCCCTAGTGACCGCACACGTCAATTTTCAAGCAGCATTCGCATGGCAAACTATTTTATGGAGGATGTAGCTGGACAGCAAACTGTTCCACCCTGTCCGGTCCTGTACTTTGTTCTGAGCTAGGGGAGAATGAGAGGTGGATTTAAATAGTGGACGCGAGGCATTGGCCAATGTATAAAGACTTGACCCAGTGACTGCTCAAGGCCAAGAGAAATGCTTCCATTGATTGTAGGACCCAGCCGTGCCTGGAAGATTCACATGAGAGAAAAATGTGTGCAGGCCCCTGGAGTCCGTCTGTCCACCAAGGCAGGACATATTCCCCTACAAGAGACCACTTGAGACATAAAAAAAGTGCTACTTGGGGACAAACATTGCAGGGGCTTGAAGCCACACACGGTTCTGCAGGAAGATGTTTCAGCTGGGAATGCAGAAAGGGCCTCACAATGTATTAGCAAAATGCCTCCCTGAAAACAGTTGAACTATCTGCTTAAAAGTCATCATCACAAGTATCACTCAGCGCTCAGACTTGCTCTCCAAGTGAAGTCCAAAGAGGAACATCTGTCAACATCTGCATCACCTGCCTCCCCTGGGAGGAAGCATCCTTCCCAGGATGCTTGGGAACTCGTAGGAAGTCTGCCCGGCTAGTTTCATTTTGAAAAGCATGAAAGCTAGTGTTAAAACACAGAATGCAGTAAGGTAGATGGACTGAAGAGCCTGTTCTCCTTTCATGTTAATAACTCAACTTGATATTGCACTGGTACCTATTCAGATCCCAGTACAAGTAATTGGTGCAATTAGCTTCTTGTCTCTCTTTCCTAGGTTGGTGATTGTTACCCTCAATAAGCTCTTCCAGCAAAAACAAAATAGATGAGACTGGAATGTAATGTCAAAACCAAAATTGAAAAAAAAAAAAATAGAAATCCTGAAAATTTCAGGTCTTATTTATGCAGCATAAAAAAGAATAGATACAAACATGTTCCAGGTAACCTTCAAAGAGAAAACAAACACATTTATTTAAAAAAAAAAAGAAGAAAAAAGGCCCAACGTTTGACCAGAGCCAAAGAAGCTACTGTTTGATTTTCTCTGGCAGAGTGTTTGGTTACAGAGCTCTGATCTTCCAATGCCCTTGCTCAATAAATTACAGTGTTAATAGTCATTTCAGTCCATTTAAGTGGAGGGAGCTAAGGGCAGAAGCTTCAGGGCTTCCTGAGCAAAGGGAAAACATGACTCCTCTGGTCTTTGCTGTATGTTTACAGGAAGACAACGTTTTCTCCATTAGCCAGAACTTAAGCAGCTAGCAACATCGGGGAGGGGAGGAGCGGGGGAAGTAATGGAAGAGTGGGCATAGGGAGATGAGTCAAAGACACTTGTCTTCTGCAGCTGTTCCCATGTGTGGGTCCAATCCCTCCTAGCCCCCTCTGAAGTGCGAATCACCCCAAGGTGTGGGGCAGGAAGAAGCGGGGAGGAATGGCCAGGCAGCTGCCCTCTCCCTGCTGTGCTGGCCCTGAAAGCTTGCTGAATGTATTCAGTATTGCCAACCCCACTGTGCCAAAATTCAGGAGACAAACTTAAAAATCAAGAGATTTGCAACATAAATTGTAAGGTGCCATTTTTTAAGGGGGGGGGCCTCATTTGTGAAGGTGTGGGGGGCTCTGTGTGTGTGTGCGGCGGGGGTTGGAGCCCAGGAGGGGGAGGTCCCTGCACACCCTGGCAGGATGTGGGGTATGGTGGGTCAGGAGTGAGGGCTGGGGGGCTGTGGCTTGGGAATGAGGCGCAGACACGCACCCAGACAGCCAGCCGCCCACGGCTCTGTTGCGTGACTCGCTGGGGCCCCCTTCATCCCAGCCCCTGCCCCACTCCCTCCCTCACCGTGGGGGCCTTGATCTGCACCCCCCACTGCCCTTCCCTCTCCCCCTGCCCCTTCTCCTCCAGACTTACCAGCTCAGTGCTCTCTACACGCACTGGAAAAGAAATCCAGAGATTTGATCTCTCTATCAGGAGATCATGAGGCAGAGTTAATTTGACTTGGAAATCAGGAGTCCTATGATTTTGTCATGAGAGTTGGTATTTCTGTGATGCCGGGGATATGCAGCATAAATGCTCCCTCCATTACAAGGAGCTCATCATGGAGCATGGTTCACCTGGGAGCAATTCTGCTGCCTTTCAAGGCTCTTGCAAAGACTTCGCAAATGTTCCTGGATTTTCCCCAGCGCCCCGGGAGGTGATCAGGATTGCCAGCTCTCCCATTTATCCTGAGTCTTATGGGAGCTGGTGTTCTCCTTAAAGCCTTGGTTACTTTGGGGCATGTGATTAAGGAGGGAATTTCAGCTTTCATTTAAAAAAAAAAAAAAAAGAGTACCTAGCCTTCATCATTACGGAGGTGATGACTGAAGTTGTAAATTCGAATGGCTCAGAATCTGGAAGGCATTTATATATATATATATATATTTATTTATTTATTCATTTATTTATCTGAGGGTCTTTTAAGCTAGCTCTGTGACTGATGGTGGCTAGACATGATGCCACTGCACTCCCTTTAGAGCCGCTGGCCACAGAAATTGGCCGCCGGGCCACCTAAGCCCTTTCATTTTCTTTTGTGACTGCTCCAACTAGATGACCATTGCAGCTCTATAATCTTTGAAATACAAGGTCTGGGGAGAACTGTCTGGCTGAAGCGTTGGCGGATCTTTTTTTACAGCTGGGTGACTCATTGATTTCTCAGTTTAGCGAATGGAAAAAATAAAAAAATCATTTTAAGCTCACCTGAAGAAAAACGATTAGCGTTGAATTTATTATTTGTGTGACCGGTTTGGGTTGCCTTGCTGAAATGAAAACCCTCACTGTTTCATTCCAGGCTGAACAAGCAGGCTGCAGGCAGCAAGGGTGTTTCATATCTGAAATGAACCATTCGTGTTGCTCTTGGTTTTGTTCTTTTGTTTTTCTGTGTTTACTTTGTCAGTCTATTAATGGCATTCAGCTACATTTGATCAGGAAATGCCATTTCAAAATGAAGAACTAGAAGAGCACGTTTAATCCCAATCTAATGTAGCAACTTTTTGCCAATTTTTTTCCCTTCACTTTTGAGGCCCAAATTACTCACTGTATCCAACCCAAACTTGCACTTAAAAAAAAAAATTGCACTTTTAACCTAAACCTGTACGCTTTTAAAAAGAAATGATTTCACCTCCAAATGCGACCCAGCTCTCATACTCCTCTTGTTTTACAGATGAGGACATAAAGGCCCAGGGCCTTTATGTTAATGATGTGTTAAATTAATCACGTGATGGCATCTGAGGAATTTTCATCCCATGGGTTGTACAATAAATGTAAGGCCTGCCAGAGCCCATAGGCACAGAAAGGCTGTAGGACCTTCCTGAGATCAGACAAATCATTGGCAGAGCTGGAAGAAGCAGATGGGTTGTTTCTGGAGGACCGCACCCTTGCGCTAACCACTGCGCCTAATCCCTCCATCTGGAAATGTCATTGTTTATTCTCGGAAATGCGAGTGTAATTCACTGGTGAGTGGATGTTATAGGCCCAATTTCTGTGGCCAGCCACTGATGATACAAGCTGTTAAAACCCAGCTGCAGAGTGTCGGCTCTCTAGCTCACCCTAAAACAGCATCTTTGTGCTAGCGGTCTACACCTTCATCCCTGGGGGCTCGTCAGGAGGGGGACTATCTCTCAGGCACATGCTATGCTGTGTTTGACTGCCAGTGGAGAGTAGGTTTGCACCATAGGTCGCAGCGGACTATTTTGGGGTCTGTCTGCACTGCCTCGGTGGTGACTGAGAAGCCTTCCTCCCTCCGCCCTTGCTTGCTCCTACTCAGCACATGCCAGATCCCAGATCTGGGACAACGTGATTGCTACGCAGCAAGCCTGAGCACGTGCCCATGGCTGCTGTCAGGCAACGTCTCTGGTGTATTTATTGGCAATGCCTTATTCCACCATGTAGAGCAGTGGGTGGCACAAGCGGATCCGGGGGGGGGGTTGCAGTGATGCAGCTGCACCCCCTCCCCTTTGTGTCTTGCTGCACCCAGACTAAAATCAACTGCCCGGGAGAGGCAGGGGCGTTTCTATGCAGGCAGTGCTGAGAGGCAGGGGCATTTCTACCCAGGCAGTGCTGAGAGGCGGGGGCATTTCTACGCAGGTGGTGCTAAGGGGTGAGGGCATTTCTACGCAGGTGGTGCTAAGGGGCGAGGGCATTTCTATGCAGGCAGTACTGAGGGAGTCAATTGACTTCATGGCTCATAATCATCTCCCTATTTCCCCTTAATCTCTCTGCACTCCACGTTGTTAAGCACCCTCTCTCCTTTTTAATGGTCTTGATGTTTCTCTGTTCAAACTATCCTTTCTTCTGCACTTCTGCTGTCTCTTAGCCATTCCTGGTAACGTCTCTCTTCTTTTGTTACAGCCTTGCAGACTGTTTTCAGCTCTAGCTAAAACCCTGAGCTCAGGTGTGGCCTTCACTCCGGTGCAGCAATGACTGACAGGGAAGCCTTGGAGGTGCTGTCAGGACACCCAAGAAGACTCGCTTTTGTTTTACCGGGCTGCATGTTGAACTGTAATGACTAACGAGACCACATCCTTTGACTTTTTTGCCCAGTTTGGTTGGCAAAAACTATGTGATTGTGGTGGTTTTTAAACGTGATGCACCCCAGAGGAAATGAGTCCCAGTGGCTCTAGTGGTTTTCTGCGTTGATCTTAAACTGACTCCTGTAGTGCTTTCCCCCCCGCCCCCAGCATGGTTGCAAAACTGGAGACACAAGTGTGTTGCGCTCCGTCTGCCCCTCCTTTCCGAAATTTGCCATCTGCCCGTGGTGGGGAAGGGGCTCTGCCCCCGCCCTAACTGCTACTCCGCTCCCTCCCTGTGCTGCCCACCCAGCCTGCCGCTCTGCTTTCTGTCCCCGCCCTGCCTCAGTTTCCCCCTTGGCCGAGCGCCCCCCCCCCCGGGCACCTGCCGGCGGGCGGGGCGGGGCGGGGCGGGGCGGGGCGGAGCCGGGGGGATCCCGCAGCGCGGGCGGCTCCGAGCCGTCGCCGCCGCCGCCGTCGCTCGCGCTTCTCCCGCTGCAGGTCGGGTCGGGGCTGACAGACGGCTCGGCTCGGCTCGGCATGGGTTCCCCGGGCACCTGCGTGCTGCTCGCGGCCATCGCCTGTCTCCTCCGCGCGGTGAGTGCCGGCCGCGGGGGCTGGGCTGGGCTGGGCTGGGCTGAGGGGGTCTTCCCGGGACTTTTCTGTGGTGTTTTTTTTTTTTAATTTTTTCTTCCCTCTTCACGCCATGCTTGGGGAGAGTTGGCCTGCGAGAAACTTCAGCCCAGTTGGAAAGGAGGGTGGGGAGAGCTGGCAGTAGGGAGCGGGGCTTTCCCCCCCAAGACAGCGCTTGGGTCTTGGCGGGCCCGGGCGGAGAAGCGCCGTTAGAGCCGTTGGCACGGGGGCAGCGCCTCGGCCTCGCCCTGGGGCCACAGGGGTGGACATGGGGGGCCGGGGCGACGCGCGGGGTCACCAGCAATGTGTCACTCGCTTGGTAGGGGTCACCACGGGCTGGCCAGGTCCGAGAGCCTGGCCTCGGGCGCCTAGTTTTAGTACGAGGTCTGGGAGCCCGGTCGCAGTGCCCAGTCCGAGAGCCCGGTCTTAGTGCGACTGTAGGTGACTTGGGGAGTTGTCCCATGAGGCTGCCTTTGCTGCTTTTCCGTCTCAAAGCTGCCTGAAATTGGGGAACAGCCTGGAAAAGCCTCCCGTAGACCGGGGTCTAATGGGCAGGAATGAAGAGGATGCTTAATATGGAGCCGGGGGAGTTCCCGGTGGCGAGCTGTGCTTGGCTGTGGGATGGGATAGTCTCTCCCGGAGGAAGCCTGCAGGCTGCGTCACTGAAGGCATTTGGACCTCAAGTGGGGAATGCAAGACCAGGCCCTGAAGGAGACTGGGCACTGGCATAGAAGGTTGCAGACAGCGATCCATGAAGTCTTTTCTGTCCCTAATGTTGCTTTCTAATGGTCAGCTTGCTTGTTTGTTTGCCCGCTTCCTCCTCCCACACACCACGATGCAGAATCTACCAGCAAAGTCATTTCTTTGTATTTTCTTTTCTTTTTTTTGCTCACCGCCCCCCCTTTGCAAGTAGGAAAACTAAGTTTTATTTCAGGCTTGAGTGGTGAATAGTTCACCAGGCAACTCTCCTGTCGCTCCTTCTCTTAAAATGGATCAATTCAGGCCGGTTACTTTATTTAACAAGGCAGGTGGAAGATTGAGGCTTAGCCTGAGTTAGCTCCTGCCCATCCTGATTATTTGTATCCGTTTTCTTCCTTCAAGTAATAAAAGACCACGATATTTCAGCAGTGTCTTGTTGTTTTGGGCAGGGTTGCCCACAGTGACTGGCTTTTGCCACTGGTAGCCCAGACAGGAGGCAGTGTCATTTGCTCTGTATCAGTTCAGTTCAGCATTGTGTTGCCCCTCTCCAGAAGCCAGGATCCGATCTAATCTCTGCCGGACAAAGTCAGGGCCATTCAGTGGGATCTCCTAGCCTGGAAAGTCACCCAAAGTTTCCCGTGTGTCTCTCCCTATCTGACCTCTCCAGATCCCCACTTTTCCCTACCTACGAAATGACACGAATGGGCCATTTCAGGTCTGATGCAGCTGTGAGCGTGAAGCAGGCAAATGCCCTCGTTTTCAAAGCCTGTGGAGAGGGTCTAGCTGGGGGAGCTGGCTTTAATGACGAAGAAAAGCACGGAGCAATTTAGTTCTGCTGCTTCATAGTGAAGGCATTTGTTTCTGGGAAGACTGCTTGTGTCTCACACCTGAGCTCGGGGAAAATTTACAAGGGATCAGATTAAGATATTCTTTCCACTGAAATCTGGGGGCGTCAATCCCATTGACAAGTGTGGCAGGAGTAAAGAAAGCCTTTAGGGCCCAATCCTGGAGAGAATTAGGCTCAGTAATAACTTTGCTGGTCACTGAGTCATTCATTCTGTCAACAGCTTTGCTAAATGAAATGTCTGAGTGTTTGCAGGATTGAGGGTCCTGGGTGGTGGGGGTAAAAATAGTCTTTCCTGTTCCTCGGAGACAGTAGCAGACCACAATTTAGCACCCTTTTCAAGCTTCTTTCCTTTCCTTGTTTCATTGTGCCATGTTTTGCACTACTTAATCTTTCTGGTTCTGATGCAATAATACGTTGCTTCGCTTTCTGGTGTTATAGTCACAAGACTTTGCAGGATCTCTGCTTTTGCTAGCGGGGGAAACTGGAGGAATCAGGGATCCGCTTCTGCAAATGGCTTTGCATTATAATGTTCAGTGCCAGGTGTGTGCATTAAGCTGTAAAGTGTATGAGGCTGGTTTAAAAGAATCCTGAATTTTCACTGACTGAAATGGCTGGCACGGTTCAAAGCGAAAGCTGAAGTAACGATAATCTGACTGTGGGATCTGGCATTGCTCCATGCTGTTTGTCTTTCCTTTTAACTTCACTGTGATTGTTCACTCGCATGTCCCTGAAAAGATTTTAATAGCAATTCTGGTTTGATCAGTCTCAACAAAAAGTTCAGTGTCGTAAAACCATCCCAGCCAAGTGTGTGAATTGCTGTTGTAAATTTGCTGCGTAATCCATGCATGGAGAAACAGACAGATTGGGAAGTTATACCTGCTATTGTGCCATCAAACCACTGCCTCGCAGAGCCTGCGATCCTGCCTCTTGCAGTGGCCGGTGCCTCATGCATCGGAGAGAAGCAATGGACGTATTTTTGCTTCTCCTTGGTTTAAAGCCAGAGCCACTCCACCAGTTTCTGATGAGTTGCTTCAGCTTTCCCCTGGCCAACCTGATAGGCGAGTCGGGCCCATGGACTCCGAGCCGTGAACAGCTTGCTTACAAGTGCGAGTGAGATGCGGGTAATTCAAATTGCTCTGCAAATTCCACTCTCTGTCAGATTAAAAGATCGCTCTAGGTTAGCCACATCTGTGAGTGTGACATAATCCATGTGTTGGGGGAGAAAGCCTGATTCTGATGCATTCAGGGTAGTTGCACACTAAATCCAGAATCGGGGTCTGCATTTTTCCTTTGCCCAGACTGGAAGTAGCTGAGTTAGCCTGACCTGCATGGCGGCCACTTCACCAGCTCCTGACCCTCTTTCTTTCTGTCATGGGCTAATTATGGGGTGATGAAAATGTAGCTAAAGAAGTCAATATTTCTGAGGCCGCACCGCTGCATTCACTGTCATTAGAAATGCCAGCACTCAGTACAAATGGTTATACATATGCAGTGAAGTTAACTTCATTTCATTACAGAGCTGCTACATAATACGTAAAACCCTTGACTTTTGCTGACTATGCTGTAAAGAGACCCCCTAATACTTAAAATCCATGTCTTCTACTGGCTGTGTTGTAAAGAGACCGCCCCCTCCAATAGATATGGTGTTAATAAAAGACATATAGCTGAATTTGTGTAGTTTATACGTGCATCTTTCTAAGCTAATCAAATGCCCGGTTTCCCTAAAAATATAACTTTGTAATATGGGCAGCCTATGCCTATATGTGCAGGCATTGAATTGTGCAAATATAAGCTTGTGGTTAGACCTAGGTAATATTAAATGCAGATTAAAGTAGTAAGGAGGGGAAGAATGAATCTGATTATCCTCTTAACCAGAATGGTACTGCAGTCCACCAGGCACTCGAGCTCTGGTTTTCAAACGGTAGCCATCTGCCTCCAGTGGCTGTGAATACAACACGAAAATACTCAAATAAGCATGAAGCTGGGGCTTGCTAGGTGCTCCCTCTCATAGGAAATGCAGGCTGCTCCTTCTCTCATGACCTGGCCTGGAGATGGCTAAATGATAGTGTATTATGGTGCTGGGTACCACTAGCATCTGTAGTCAGATGGGAACATGGACAGAGAGCCCTGGCTAGCACCCGGGCTGGATGGTTGTGTGCGTTTGCAATGCGTGTGTGTTTCTTTATACAATTGTTTTTACACGCTATATGTCAATTGTACCTTTCTGGAAGTCACGTTAGGGGTACAACAACCATGCAGCTATGCTCCAGGTGACTTTGCCTCAACTTTTTCTTTTGCCTGGAGTACAAACTCCATGAATCAAGATGATAATAGTATTAGCTTTAAGATCACATTTGTTGTTTCTACCAATTCATGCCAGCGTATGACTCCATGGACTGTTCTCTGGATATACGGTCTGTGTTTCTGTAGCATCCGCATGCCTCAGTCATTATTGAGCGGAGAGAGGTCATTAGTCTGGCAGAAGGCAGGGTAGAATGGCACCCTATAGGCTAAATGGATTTAAAACAGGAAGGTTATCTTTTCTTGTTTTGTTTTTGCATTTTACAGACTGGACTGGGGGCATGGAGTAGGCTAAATGACTTGGCCAAAGTGCTTTTGGATGCTTGTTTGTGCAAGCGTTTTGCATCGGGGTCTCCTGAAGCTCAGCTTTGTTCCTTTTTCCTCCACTTCGGAGAGGAGGAAACTATGAGGGCAATAAGTATATGCATAGAAAAGGGCCGTTGTGCAAGGGTTTTATATCGGGGTCTCCTGAAGCTCACCTTAGTTTCCTCCTCTCCGAAGTGGAGGAAAAAGGAACAATGAGGGCAATAAGTATATGCATAGAAAAGGGCCGTTGTGGTGGGGCCTGGAGACTTTCAAGACAAGGCTACAGGTCCAAATCCAGCCCATCAGAGGTGTATTTTGACCGAGCTTCATGACCAGTTAAAAGCTGTGGGAGGCACATGCAAACTTTCAACTTCACCTGTGAAAAAGTTCTTCTACCCATGCCTCCTGCTGGTTCTGTGTCTCTTAGGGCACACATGCCACCCTGCGCCTGGTGGGTAGTGTTGGAGAGCAGTTGCACTGTAAGGCACCATCTACAATGTCCTCCTGTTTCGTTCCACAACGAGGCACTACAGGACGTTCCTTGGTATCAGTCAAGAAAGCCATATTGACTTCATTGAAACTGTGCTAGTTAAAATCAGCTGACCAGTTCCAATGATACATGGAAAGAACTATTGCTCTGGCTTCATTTACCGGGCAGATTATCTCATAGGGAGGGGGAAAAAAAGGCTGTTACAATTGCAATTAACTGCACTTCCTGAGGAAGGAGGTCAGGTACTGAACAGCTCAAAAAGACCACGGTCCTTCCTGCATCTCGGATGAAGAAATGTAGATAAGCTTGTCACGTCCACTGCTGAGTGTGAGCTGTGGCTCCCGTTCAAGAATGAAGGCGTTACTTATCTGCATACAACAGCCTTCAACTTCTTGTGTGAAGAGCGCCGGGCTCAAGCCCAGTTTACAAACCCAGTGGGTTTGATTCTGCCCACGAGCCAGTTTCAAGCTGCTGTAATTCCACTGCTTCGAGGAAAATTGCTCTGAGCTTGTGCTGACATGAAGGAATTTGGAAGGGGGATCCAGTGTGTTTGTCTGAAAAATAAAGGGTGTGTGGTAGATGCAGGCGGGAGCCTTATTCAAGTTCTGTCTGATGAGCTACAAAGAGATTTTTTCCTGCAAAGAAAACCTCTTTGTAAACACCAACATGACATTTCCCACCCCCCTTTAGGAAGTATGAAACGATTGCACAGGAAATCTTAAGGCACATATGAAAAAAACAGGGATGAAAGGGGTAAACAAGATCTCTGCTGTGTCCATTCTGTAGTTATCCAAACATGCCCATACGTAGGTTTAGTGGAGGGGCCTCTTTCACTAGCAGGTGAATGATCTTAACTACATCTGTCATCTCTGTGCACTTGGAGAAGTACACGGTGCTTGCAACTCCATGTTTAAGCGGTGCTGGGAGTGCCATGTCCTTCTGAAAATGAGGTCCCAGGTGATTTCAGAAGAAGCAGAATCTGACCCATGGGAGCTGCGGGTAGAGAGGACCGTAAGGGTCAAGTTGGGTTCCAGCTGAACTGCAAGCAGCTGTCTTGGTTTCAGGGAGTATGGTATGTGGTCTGGACATCTGTTTGCATCCTAGCTGTCTTGTTGTCATCACCCTCTTTTGTCTGCAACCTGCAGACAGTTCACACGGTTTTCTGCCTGACTGCCACAGATTCCTTCTGCGTCCTGGGATGAATCATCTCGGTGTGTCAGGTTCCCATTTTGCATAAGGAGAGTAATACGGACCACTTGGGGCAGTCAGGTTTTTTAGTATTCAGAAGGTGCTTTGGTGCAGGGTTTGTCCATCATCTGCTCCAAGAACATTACTAGAAATCCCCACCTTACCCTTTCAGTCCCTTAACTATACAGCATTGTAACTGGTCAGTATTGTGTGATTTATGCTATCTAAAAACCTCTAGGATATTGTTAAAAAGGCATTAGGGTTTCCATTCCTGAAACCGTAGCTTGATTAGATACGTCAGCTGACTGTTTCCTTTGTTGCCCATTACGTTCAAACTGCTTAGACTTGTAAATAAATCCTAATGATGGAAAAGATGTCTGAACAGCAAGAACAATTACATTTTAATAGTTGCCACCTTGTGCTGACATGAATGACCAGTCTGGATGCCTACTGAACAAATAGCAGTCCCGTTTGTGATGTGAAAACCTGGACAGTAACACCATGAGACTGCATGCAGTGCTGCTGACATTCATTCCTCCTGGGTCTAATTCATTTCTGTTAGTGCAAAAGTTTTTGTAAAAGAGGGAGTTAAGCAAGGGGCAATGTAAGCAGGTATTGGCATATATGACATTGGTAGAGATAAGGACCGAGACCTTGTGGTGATGGAGAAGCTTGTGTGTCCCTCAGAGCTATTGATCCTCAGAGCTATGTTGTCCGGTCTTGCACTGCTGGCAGGATCACCCATGGCCAACATGATGATGTGATCCATACTGATGAGGGGGCACAGCTGGCATCTGAGCCTGTTAAAAGGCCTCGTTTGAGATTGGGAACCTGGCTGTAAGCCAGGACAGGTTTGTCCTCTGTGGCTACCTTGAGGCAGTCCTCCTTTCCATTAATGATGCATCTAAGCCAGGCCAGAGGGGCAGTGCACCTGGTCTGTCCATAGACCGGATTTGGCTGCTGGTCTTGATCTGGTATTTGGGGCAGGTGTGGTGGGGCCACATCTAGTTGTGTGGAGGTTGCCCCTGATCCAGCCATATGGGTGAAGGGGGCTTGGCCCAACTCAAACGTGGTCTCGTGGGGAGGAAGGAGGCATGGTCCAGCCCTACAGAGGGAAGGGGGTATAGCCTGGCCCCAGGGGAAAGGGAACATGGCCCTGATCTGGCTGTGCAGCTCTGACCGGCAGTGTGGGGTTTGGGGATCTGACAGCAGGGAGGCTGGCAGTACATAAGTATGTGCATATGCATGTGTGTGTGTGTGTGTGTGTGTGTGCACATGTGTGTGCCGTATTAGCTGCCACTGCTCCCCCACTGACAAATTTCCTGATCTGGGGGCTGGGTGCCATGACTCTGCAGGCCACATTTGGCCCTTGGACCGAAGACAAAGCATCCCTCATCTGAGGTGTCAAACTGGGAGCTGTAGGTGACAACTAGAGAAGACCTTGTGGCCCTGTCCTAGGGTTGCTGTGGTGGCAGGTTGGAGTGAGGTCTGAGTCTGGTTTTGTTTATTGGAGAAGCTACCATTTGGGGACTGTTATAATTGTAGGAATCCTTGCTCCAGATCCTTAAGGTGCCCAGCCTGGTAGATGGGATCAGAGTTGATGTAGTTGCAGTGTAGTCTCCGAGATGCCACCTTGCCTTACCTGACTTCAGACTAATGCGGCTGGGATGGTTTAGAGCCGGACAGTCCTGCCTTGAGCAGGGGATGGGACTAGATGACCTCCCAAGGTCCCTTCCAGCCCTGTTTTCGTATGATTCTGTACTGGGAGTCGCTTCCCTGAAATCACTGTCATTACATGGTAAAACGGGAGGGCAGGAGAGATTAGAGTCCTGTTCTGTAACTTTTAGGCTGGAGGTTTGTATTTTGGAGATGTCAATGAGGTACAGGAAACTACGTGTGCACGAATGTGTGCATGTTCATGTTTGGGTACGTGGCTTTGTGTGTCTGGGTGTGTTGGGCTGGTTAAAGCTAGAATACACATGCACATTAGTGCCACTCTGGTGTCATATTAGTTTTAGGTTGTACCGTATCTGCTCGCTCTATTTCCTGGACCCCGGGGTATTCTGGCCCATGTGAGTATGGTAACCCGCATGCACATTGTGCGAGAAAAAACACATAGTTAACCCACACCTTTACTGCAAACCTCACTAAATCATGTCGTTAGTCATAATACATGCTCCAGAGTGTGAATGACCTGTCCATTTTCACCATATGTGTTTCTGAGAGAGAGATTTGTTTGCATTGTTTTCATTTGCACTCAATGGCCTGAATCAAATCAGAATTTTTTCTCCCAGCACATTCCATAAAATAATGAAAGGCAGACACGGAGACTGTAATTCTGCTTTGATGGCAAACTCCTGGGAACTTCTTTAATAGCCACATGGGAAAAGGAAGTCTCACAAAGTTGTTATTATATTACAAGTTAAGACTTTATGGAGCTATACCACTTTGAGACTGACTTTTTGTGCAGGGTCAGAATTAGACCTTGTACATTCCCCTCTTCTCTGGACTGAATATATAATGTCAGTTATTCAGTTGGTGGGAATCGGCATAGTCCCAGAAGCCAATAAAAATACACCTATTAATATTGGCTTATGTTTTGCCTGCTGCTTTGCAAAGTTTGGGTTGCTAGTGGGATGCTTTTCTTGCTGCTTATCATTTTATAACGGTAACAATGATATAATTCCATTAGCTTCAAGGGAGTTATTACTCCTGATAGTTACATGTGTAATTGAGTAGAAAATCAGCCCATAAATGTATTAATCTTTGCACATTTAGAATTTTACCTAGAAGGAATAAATCTATTAACACCCATTGATATTATGGAGGTAAAATTACCAAGAACATTGCGTCTTACTGTAAAACCAAAATCTGGAGGATATCCTCTCTCAGATATGCTTTTTCACAGTACTCGCCTTTATTCTGTGTTTAACACGCACCTTTTTCGGTCTGGTGGGTCTGTATCATCACAACCAATAATCCTACAGACTTACTGCTGCTATAAAACTGTTATCATGGCCCTCAAAAAGGTCAGCATAATTTAGCCATCCTAGGAATTGCATTCATCTGTTACAACAAAATGAATGTTACAAAATAGTCAAGTCAGGAAATATCAAAAGTGAAGATAGCCCAAACATCCATAACCTTGTCCCATCAAGGATGTGCATTATAATATTTGTTTTAATTCTGTGCTCATATATAGAAATATGTCATATTTATAATATTTTTGACTGAAAAAAATGCATGTATATTTTCCCACCAGGCTCGTTCACCAAAGAGTGGCCAAAAATAGATGTACATCCATTCTCATTACTTGAAAATACATGAAATATTTTGGTGCAGATCAAAAACAAAACAAAACAAATCCATTCACAGGCCCAGGAAAAATTGCAATCCCATAAAATAAGACAGAAAAAGGCATGAGCATCTGACAACAGCCATTTAAAATAGGGGGGCAGAATTCTGCAATTTTGACTGCAAGTATCTCTGCACACTTAGCTGGGAGGAATATATGTTAGCGAGAGCTTCTATATATTATCTCACCACTGAATGGACCAAATCCAGCCCAGTGTCTTCTCAACAAAACTGTACTCACCCAGGAGTGGAAATTGCTGGTAATGAAGGATTGAATTAGGTCTAGGGCCCTCACCCTGCATACCCAATGCTCAGCCTTCGGCTGGGGCCAGTATTTGTTCGGTGGAGCTGGGGTTTCTGAAAAGCTCCAAAATATCAGTGGTTCCTGGAAAGGTGTCTGTGAGGGGGTTCTACCAAGTAGGGACCCTTCCCATTATGGAAATCCAAAGCTTCCCTAGTTTGCAGATTATGGGGCTGGCATAGTAGCCAGAAATGATAGCTCTTGGAGATCTACAATGATGGGAGAAGTACAGGCAGTCAGAAAGCCCAAGGTTGAATCAATTCAACCTTCTCAGGTTAGTCTAAGTTGCGTAGATTGAGTCAATAAACAACTGACCAGATATTCACTTTTGATTCTGCAAATGCAGCCACATGCCTGCACTGGCCCAGGCCAGAAGCCGGGGGGCACTAGAGCACGCCTCCTTGCTTTTCTAGAGCAGACAGCTTGGGCCAGAGCTAGCCTGCCCACCTGCAAGGGGGAAGTTTTTGGGGGAGGTGCAAGCATCCTGGGATGCTTAGGGACTATGAGTTAACTTGAATCTGGAAGGGATACAAGACAGAAGTTCAATAAATCAATTTAACCTAAATCAGTTAAGTCTGATACTACATCCATCCAGGTTTAACTTAAACTGGTTCTGGCCATTATGGAAGCAGTTTATGTGCACTGAACTTCTGTTGTGTTACAGATTTTGAACTGGTTCCTGATCACTTTTACTGGTTTATGTGTAATTTCTGTCCTTAGTCCTGGGGAGAGTCAGATGTTTTTTCCTACCTCTTTGTGACACCCAGTGCAGCAGGGAAAGTGTGTCAAATTAAAGCCACATACTGCATTTTCTGTCCAACTCCTGGCCAATGTACTGTATTTTCTCACATAACACACACCTGAATATAGCATGCACCCTATTCTTCGAAGGCCTAGAGAAGGAAAAAACAGAGCACAGGTAAGTACCAGAGGTCTGAGCTCATCATGGCTGGGTCCGCACACACGGGCTGGGGGCCTGATCCAGCATACTGTATGGCAGGTCCTAATCCAAGTTGTGTGGTGCAGTGGGGCCCAATCCAGCACAGTGGTGCTGGGGCTGCATGGAGCAGTAGGGCGCCATCCAACATGCTGGCAGGGGGCGGGGTTTTCTGGTCCAACCCTGTGCCCTGACTCCAGGGCTGTGCGCGGCTCTCACTGGCTCTGGTGCTGCATACAGGGTTGAACCTGGTGTGCCAAGACGGGCTGCAGACCAATCCCATGCACTGTCCTGATCCAGCGTGCAGCTGGGGGTTGGGGCTCCCCATAGGTCTGAAAATTTGTCATCAGGATTGGAGTGGGGAGAGGGGCAGGAAGCGGTGGAAGTGTCGACTGTTATGGCTTCCAGAGTTGCAGCAATTAATGCTGCCATAACTTTGCTCCTCCCTGCCATACATTTGGCAGCCCTGTATTATCATTCTGGGTACCATTTTTGTCGTCATTATCCCAAGCCATTCAGTGTAAAGGTGGGTCCATTCTGGGGATAAGAAATCTCCAGGGAACATGTAGGTGCTGAAGGAAGTGATGCTGACAACTCAAGTGGTGCTATTCCTTTTGAATCAAACATGACCCCTGGTTGAGGGCATATTATGATTCTGGAGGGGCTGTCTTCTAGATGAGAGAGACAATTGAAGCATTGGCCACTTTTGGGTATGCATCAGTAGCAAAAGCTTAAAAGCTAGCCCAAGGCCTTACTGATGCAATGCCTTCCAGAAGCACTAAATCCACTTGAGGAAATGTGGCTTTAGGGGAGAAAAAAAAAAAAAGTAACCTGTGGATGGCAGCGCTCTGAGGGAATGAAGCTGCAGGCAATGCACAGGAATATATGAACTTCCTGGGAAGACATGTGCAGAAAGGAAAAGAATTGGAAATGGTGATTGGAAGGAAAGAAGGGCTGGGGTCAGCGTTAACTCAAAAAAGAGATGATGTTTCAGATTCTGCAAGCAAATGGATGTAGCAGGGGATTGGCTTTGCAGGAAATTAGAAATGGTTGATAAGATCTATGGACATGTCCAGGACGTGCCGGGGTTTGTAAATAGTGGTGCTGTTTGCTCTGGATGTAAAGTGGAATCCCCTTCCAGCAGGGCTGCACTGAACATAAAGGTCATTCATCTGACCATATCTATTAATATCCTCCCCAGGACCAGTTGTGTTGGACCCAATCATGACCCAGTCATGACCTGCAACTGAGTGCTGTTTGCTGTAGCTTAGGCCAGGAGGATCAAATGGCTTTAAGAGATATTTTCATACATTTCATAGACATTAGGGCTGGAAGGGACAGGAAGTCAGCTGGGGTCATAGGATCCCAGCAAGATAAGCATCCAATTTACTCTTGAAGGTGTTCAGTGTAGGCGCTTGAACCACCTCCGCTGGCAGGCTGTTCCAGACCTTGGGGGCTCAGACAGTAAAGAAATTCTTCCTCATGTCCAGCCTGAAACGTTCTTGCAGGAGTTTGTGACCGTTCGACCTCGTCATCCCTTGGGGCGCTCTGGTGAACAAACATTCCCCCAGATCCTGGTGGTCACCCTTCATAAATTTATAGGTGGCCATCAGATCACCCCTGAGCCTGCGCTTTTCCAGGCTAAAGAGTCCCATGGCTCTCAGCCTGTCATCGTAAGATCTGTTTTCCTGACCCCTGATCATGCGTGTGGCTCTCCTCCGGACTCTCTCAAGCTTCTCCACATCCTTTTTGAATTGTGGAGCCCAAAACTGGACGCAGTACTCCAGCTGCGGCCTCACCAAGGCCGAGTACAAGGGAAGAATGACGTCCCGGGATTTGCTCGAGAAGCATCTATGGATGCAAGCCAGCGTTTTGGTCGCTTTACTAGCCGCAGCACCGCATTGCAGGCTCGTGTTCATCTTGTGGTCAATGATAACCACCAAGTCTCTTTCTTCTTTAGTGCTAACCAATGTAGCACTGCCGAGCCTATAAGGGTGCTGCAGGTTTTTCCTCCCAAGGTGGAGAACCTTGCATTTTTCGGTGTTAAACACCATCAGGGTCTCGTCTGCCCATTTGCTGAGCTTGTCCAGGTCAGCCTGGATCACCCGCCTATCTTCTGGCGTGGATGCTTTGCCCCAAAGTTTGGTGTCATCGGCGAACTTGGCCAGTCCACTCCTGACTCCAATGTCCACATCATTAATGAAGATGTTGAACAGGATGGGTCCCAGGACAGAGCCTTGAGGGACCCCACTGGTCACAGGGCACCACGATGAGTGACTGCCGTCAATCACAACCCTCTGGGTCCGACCACGGAGCCAGTTTCCAGCCAGCGGATCGTGGTGGAGCCAAGGCCACAACTGGGCAGTTTGGCCAAGAGGTGATCATGGGATACCAGATCAAAAGCTTTTTTGAAGTCAAGATATATGACATCAATCTCTTCTCCCTCGTCCAGGTGATAGGTCACTTGGTCATAGAAGGAAATGAGATTGGTCAAACAAGACCTACCCACAACAAACCCGTGCTGGCTATCCCTTAGAATGTTAGCCTGGGCCAGTCCCTCAAGGATGGCTTCCTTAATAAACTTTTCTAGGATCTTCTCCAGGATAGAAGTCAGGCTGATGGGCCTGTAGGTAGCCAGATCCACTCTCCTCCCTTTTTTGAAGATCGGCACCACATTGGCCTTCTTCCAGTCTTCAGGCACTACACCAGAGCGCCAGGAGTTTTCAAAGACCCGTGCCAGGGGCTGGGCTATGACGCTCGCCAGCTCCTTGAGTACCCTGGGGTGCAGGTTGTCAGGGCCAGCTGACTTGAAGGTATCCAGCTTCTCAAGGTGTTCCTTCATGAGGTCGGCATTGATGGAGGGTAGGGGATCCCCCTCACCCAGATTTCCCTGTCCCATAGCAGGCATGGGCATCCCATGTGACTGATGAAAGACTGACGCAAAGTACCTATTTAATAGGTTGGCTTTTTCCTGGGCGTCAGTTGTCAGTTGCCCCATCTGGTTTAGCAGGGGTCCAACATTGCCCTTGCTTTTCCTCTGGCTCCCCACATATCTGAAAAAGGACATTTTGTTGTCCTTGATGCCTGAAGCTAGCTGGAGTTCAGTTGCAGCCTTGGCTTTCCTGGTTTGCTCCCTGCAGGACTGGACCAGCGCGGAGTAATCCTCCTTGGAGGTGAATCCCGTCCTCCATCCTTTGTAGGCTTTCCTTTTTAGCCACAGGAGGTCTGCTAGGTCCCGCTAGGGCGCTCTCTTGCTTATGGGACCCTCCAAGTGCAGATTGGTGCCAAAAGAAGCTTTCTGGACTTGGCACTGCTGGGTTTAAAGCCAGCTTTACTCTAAAGAACCAGGTCCGATGAATGCGAGATAAGTGAATAGGTCTGTGTCTGCATTGCATTCTAGGGTAACGAGACAGCCGTTCACTTGCAGTGTTGCCAAGCGTCATCTTTTCTATGCAAATCATACAGGGACTTGCTGCTCCTGGGTTTGTCTCTCCCCTGCCTGCCCAGTCACTTCACTGGTGCACACGGACAAAGCCCATTCCCAATTCTCACTCCAGGGGGAAGTTTGCTTTTGCTTTGCACACATGTGAAAGGCTGCACCATACAAGATGTGATGGGGATAACTCTTCTTACTTGTCCTTACCTGGCAGGATGCACAATGTCTGGGTGCCCATCCCCTGCGTCAGGTCATGTCACCTGTGATTTTTGAAAGGAAATGGCTTGAGGCACAGCAATGCATGTATCTTCTCCACCCACGAGAGAAAACAGTGCCTCGCTCTTGCGTAGAACTTCCCATCAGTAAATCTCAAAAATGCTTCACAGAGCAGGTCTGTACTGTTATACCCATTTTACACATGGGGAAACTGAGGAACAGATATTAAGTGACTTGTCCAGGCCGCTGACAGAGCCAGAAAGAGCCTGTTGTGTCAGGTTTGATGGTAGTCTTATGTAGAGCTTAGATTATGGATAGTTTGGATGGGGCAATTGTGCCTCAGGCATGGGGTTAGACTAGATGTCAACCCTACTTCATAGATTTCATAGACATTAGGGCTGGAAGGGACCTCGGGAGATCATCGAGTCCAGCCCCCTGCCCAAAGGACAGGAAGTCAGCTGGGGTCATAGGATCCCAGCAAGATAAGCATCCAATTTACTCTTGAAGGTGTTCAATGTAGGTGCTTGAACCACCTCCGCCGGCAGACTGTTCCAGACCTTGGGGGCTCGGACAGTAAAGAAATTCTTCCTTATGTCCAGCCTGAAATGGTCTTGCAGGAGTTTGTGACCGTTCGACCTCGTCATCCCTTGGGGCGCTCCCCCAGATCCTGGTGGTCACCCCTGATAAACTTATAGGTGGCCATCAGATCACCCCTGAGCCTGCGCTTTTCCAGGCTAAAGAGTCCCATGGCTCTCAGCCTGTCATTGTAAGATCTGTTTTCCTGACCTCTGATCATGCGCGTGGCTCTCCTCCGGACTCTCTCAAGCTTCTCCACATCCTTTTTGAATTGTGGAGCCCAAAACTGGACGCAGTACTCCAGCTGCGGCCTCACCAAGGCCGAGTACAAGGGAAGAATGACGTCCCGGGATTTGCTCGAGAAGCATCTATGGATGCACGCCAGCATTTTGGTCGCTTTACTAGCCGCAGCATCGCATTGCAGGCTCATGTTCATCTTGTGGTCAATGATGAACCCCAAGTCATTTTCTTCTGTAGCGGTAACCAACGTAGCACTGCCAAGCCTATAAGGATGCTGCAGGTTTTTCCTCCCAAGGTGGAGAACCTTGCATTTTTCGGTGTTAAACACCATCAGGGTCTCGTCTGCCCATTTGCTGAGCTTGTCCAGGTCAGCCTGGATCACCCGCCTATTTTCTGGCGTGGATGCTTTGCCCCAAAGTTTGGTGTCATCAGCGAACTTGGCCAGTCCACTCCTGACTCCAATGTCCACATCATTAATGAAGATGTTGAACAGTATGGGTCCCAGGACAGAGCCTTGAGGGACCCCACTGGTCACAGGGCACCACGATGAGTGACTGCCGTCAATCACAACCCTCTGGGTCCGACCACGGAGCCAGTTTCCAGCCAGCGGATCGTGGTGGAGCCAAGGCCACAACTGGGCAGTTTGGCCAAGAGGTGATCATGGGATACCAGATCAAAAGCTTTTTTGAAGTCAAGATATATGACATCAATCTCTTCTCCCTCGTCCAGGTGATGGGTCACCTGGTCATAGAAGGAAATGAGATTGGTCAAACAAGACCTACCCGCAACAAACCCATGCTGGCTATCCCTTAGAATGTTAGCCTGGGCCAGTCCCTCAAGGATGGCTTCCTTAATAAACTTTTCTAAGATCTTCCCCAGGATAGAAGTCAGGCTAATGGGCCTGTAGTTAGCCGGATCCACTCTCCTCCCTTTTTTGAAGATCGGCACCACGTTGGCCTTCTTCCAGTCTTCGGGCACTACACCAGAGCGCCAGGAGTTTTCAAAGACCCGTGCCAGGGGCTGGGCTATGACGCTCGCCAGCTCCTTGAGTACCCTGGGGTGCAGGTTGTCAGGGCCAGCTGACTTGAAGGTATCCAGCTTCTCAAGGTGTTCCTTCACGAGGTCGGCATTGATGGAGGGTAGGGGATCCCCCTCACCCAGATTTCCCTGTCCCATAGCAGGCATGGGCATCCCATGTGACTGATGAAAGACTGACGCAAAGTACCTATTTAATAGGTTGGCTTTTTCCTGGGCGTCAGTTGTCAGTTGCCCCATCTGGTTTAGCAGGGGTCCAACATTGCCCTTGCTTTTCCTCTGGCTCCCCACATATCTGAAAAAGGACTTTTTGTTGTCCTTGATGCCTGAAGCTAGTTGGAGTTCAGTTGCAGCCTTGGCTTTCCTGGTTTGCTCCCTGCAGGACTGGACCAGCGCGGAGTAATCCTCCTTGGAGGTGAATCCCGTCCTCCATCCTTTGTAGGCTTTCCTTTTTAGCCACAGGAGGTCCTCTAGGTCTCTGGAGAGCCAGGGGGGCTGCTGTGCCTTCTTGCTGCCTTTCCTCCGTGTTGGAATAGATTTAGCTTGTGCACTGAGGATCGCTTCCTTGAGAAGCAACCACTCTTCTTGAACTCCCATCTCCCTGGGGTCACGGTCCCTAAGGTCCTGGCCGACTAGCCTCTTGAGCTTGTCAAAGTCGACTTTTCTGAAGTCAAGGACTTCTGTGTTGCTGACTGACTTGCCAGCTTTACGGCGGATGGTGAAGGTGATCAGCTCGTGGTCGCCGTCACCGAACTTCCCATCAATCGCTAGGTCGCCGATTAGGTCGTCCCCCGTAGCCAGTACCAGGTCAAGCAGCGCTTTGCCTCTTGTTGGCTCATAGACCTCTTGGGTCAGGTAGAGGTCATCCACACACGAGAGAAAGCTTTGCGCCCGCTCAGATTTAGCTGAGTGATCTTCCCAGGAGATATCCGGGTAATTGAAGTCACCCATGACAACCAAGGTCCTGGAGCAAGCGGCCTCAGTCAGTTCCCAGGCGAACTCCTGGTCAAGCTCGGGACTTTGAGTGGGAGGTCTGTAGTAGACTCCCACCATTGTGTCCCCTGTGCCGAATTCCCCACGAATTTTTACCCAGAGGGTCTCTAGCTGTCCATGCCGGTCGCCAACATCAGCTTGCGATCAGCTTTAGAATCAACCAACTTCTCTGATTCTAAAAAAATCCCCCCAAAAAACCAACCCCCCAGCTCTTCTGAGTCTTGGTCTCATGTTCAGGCCACTAAGCTACACTGCCTCCCTGAATTATTTCTAGCTAGCGTCTGCAGTTGGGCTGCCCTAACTCAGGGTGGGGGGTCCCACCATCACCATGGCTGACAAACAGCAGCTGGGCTCCCTCTTTGTTAGGCCCTCCTGGATGCCTTATGGGCTTTGAGGATAATCCCCTGCAGCCTACTAAATACAGGTCTCATCTCAGTCCTTCTCAGCTTTGTTCTCAGGATCGTGTCTTGAAATGGGACACGGATGTAGCACTGTGCAAGATATGGATGAAAGAAGGCAAACTCGTTTCTTATCCAACCGGAGGCCTCCACTGGGGCTTGCCCGTCGTGAGAAGTTTTTCCTTCTCCTGATGCCAGAAACAAAGAATGAGACCAGTAGCCGATGCCTTGGCACAGGTTGGGCAAATGCCTTGATGCCTTGGCACTGAGTGGAGAGAGACACCTGGCATCAGAGAGCTCTAGCTGGCGTCAGGAAGGCCAGCTCATGAAACGGTTCTGGTTGTAACCGTGTTGGTCTAAGGGAAATAGGAAGCTGTGGGCAGTCTCCTCCGCTCCTTGTGGACCGGCGCGGCGGGGCTTGAATCCACAAAGCTGCTCTGGAAGTCCAGCAGGTTGCTTTTGTTGCAGATGCCAGGTGATGGGTGTTCCTGGCACATTTTTGGTGTGCTTTTGGGGTTCTGGGTTCTGCGCTGGGGAGACCGGTAGTTGTGATTTGGGAACAGGCTCACTCAAATGTCGTAGGATGAGTCTGCTCTCACAGCCTGCGTGCACTCAATATGGAACTCTTCCTTTCTGCTGGTGCCCAGGCATCTGGCTCACTCCTGCTGCTGCAGCCTCTCTTGCTTCAGGCGGCAGAGTCTCTTGGTAGGAGATACAAGGTTGAATCCCTGCTTCTGTGAACCTGTCCAGAGCCACAGCATTACAAAGGGTAGCCTATACTGTCAACATGAAAGATCCTAGATGGAGAGCAGTTCTGGTTACACTGCTGTTGTCCCTCTCTGTTTTAGTGCATCCTAGCAGGCTTCTCTTATGACTTTTTTTCTCCCTTCTAATTACCCATTGCAAAGATTTGACAGGATTTTTTAATTGCAAAAGAAGAAGGAAAAATAAAAAAGAACATCTGTGTGTTTGACTCCAGCTCTCATTCCGACTGAGAGAGTCGGGGACACAAGTCTCGTCATCCCTCTGCCGTGGGCTTCTGGAAACGATTTTTATGTATATGTATGTGTGGGTGTGTGTTTGTACTTGTATGTTTGTGGGTGGGTGTATATGGGTAGGTGGGTGTATATGTTATGTATGTTTGTGGGTGGGGGGATGTATATGTGTGTGTATGTTTGGGGGGTGGGAGGGTATACGTTTGGGGGTGTATATATGAGGGGGGGTGTATGTTTGGGGGGTGTGGGGGGTGTATATATGGGTGTGGGTGGGTGTGTATGTAAGTGTATATGTACATGTGGCTGGAGAGACCCCAGCCAGTACGAGTATGATGCAAAGAAAAATAAGTGTCTGTTTATGGCATGACAGAACCAACAGAGGCCAAGAAACAAGGAGCATCCACCAGAGACAGATACAGGTTTGTAGAAGAAGGTTGAGCACAAAAAGGAGCCCCTGTAGGCAGTATGGGGGCTCATTTCAAGGGCAGCACTTTGATTCGAGGGTTCTGGGATCATTTTCTGGCTCTGAAACAGATCCCTTTATGTTTAAAGTGGGGTGAGACAGGACCAGGAATAACGAACGCAGGCTGCAGCATGGGGAAATTTAGGCTGGAGATTAGGAGAAACTTTCTGACTGTGAGGGTGGTTGGACATGGGAACACGCTGTGTAGAGAAGTTGTGAAATCCTCCTCCTTTGAACCTTCAAAAGCGGAGCAGACAGACACTTGGCTAGGGTGGTTCAATTGGGAATGACTCGGCCTCAGGGAGGGGGTTGGACAAGATGACCTTATGGGGCCCCTTCCAGCCTTATTTTCTTATGCACCCATGACCTCTGAATGCTACACTTGTTAGGCTGAGAGAGAGTAAATCTAGGCTTCTGTTCTCCAACCCTTTGCTTGTCTTTTTGTTTCTATTGTAAGGACTTGGGGGCAGGATTGTCTCTCTGCATAGGTATGGACAGTCCCATACCTCAGTCAAAATCCCTAGCCTTGGCTGTAGCCAACATCCAATGCCTCGAAGGCAAGAAAAAAACCCTGACGCACATAACAACAAAAGGGAGGGGGGAATCTTTCCTGGACCCATGTGGCAACCAGCAAAGCCCAGAAGTATGGAAAATACCTATAGCGCAGGCATAGCTACCCATAGCAGAGGCATATAGCGTAGGCATAGCTACGGGGGGGAAAAACCTGGAAGGGAGAAGAGCTATTTAAACTAAAAGGCAATGATGAAATAGGAACAATGGGGATGCGTTAGTCATGAATAAAATAGGGATGAAATCTATAACCAGCAATGCCAATCTTGAGTAGTGTTTTTGGAGTGTGGTGGACAAAATCCTGACTAGCTTAGCATGGAGCTTGAGAGGTTTTTGAGCAGCATTATATGGTGTGATTCCCTGTAATAGGATATTAGGCTCAGTGGCTTGAGGGGTCCCTTCAGGTCCTGTGCTCCTATATGAAGGATCGATGGCTGTGTTAATTAGTTTATTGCCGATGATCGTGTCCAGCTTGCGACTTTAGTGCTTCTCCAGAATGATGCCCTTTCTTCCAGCTGAAAGGGACAGCTTTCTGGACCAAAACGGCTTCATAGCCTGGGTTAAATTGATCCTTGCAGAGAGAGGGTATATGCCCACTATAGGCATGAACCAGGACTGAGAAGGGACTAATTAGTGCAAAGTTATTGCTCTGGCCCCTTTGTCTGAGGGCAGGTTTCGCTCACATGGTCCACACTCAGAATTATGGTTATTGCTATAAATTGGTGAAATGGGTGGGGGGGATGCTGAAGGATGGGTAGAGGGGCAGGCTGGGGCTAGGAGATGTAGGACTTTGCCTTTAAGCTCCTTCATCTCATACTGGTGCACAGGGTTATGGAGAGATCAGAGGAAGGAAAGTGAGGGCTACTGGAAATTCTCCTTCACAATGTTTCTTTGTGGCTGCTGTGAAATCAGTTTTCTAAGAGGAAGTGTTGATCTTGCTGGGTTTTGTTTTGAACTTTGTCAGGAAACTGCCAGCTTGAGCTGCTGGAGTCTGGTAGGGAGTGTACCTGAGTGCCTCTTGCCCCCCCACATTCCTCCGTGATGGGCTGGGCTCCCCTGACTGGCGCCCTTGACACTCTGCAGCAACACGGATGTCAGTCATTTAAAACGTTTTGGTTTCAGCCTTTGGATTTGGGTGAAAATACATATAATTAGATGATGTTCTCCTGGGAGGGAAGTTCTGCTTCTTGCAGCAGCTCTGCTGGATGAGTTCAAAGTCACTGGCCCAAGAAAAGGGATTCGTGGCAGCATTTTTCTCAGTCACCATTTACTCCGAAGGTGTGTGTGTGTCACCTTCACAATCGCCCCACCCATATCCCATAGGACATCACCTCTGGAGCTCAGTAGGCAGCCCATGGCTGTTGCTTGCCTCATTCTTCATTTGGCTGTTTCAATTAATGTCTCCCTGTGCTGGCTCTGCCTGCATCTATCACATGCCCCACGACCCCTTTGGGGAACAAACGGTGTAAAAATCTGTTTACTGTTCTGTAGCAGGCATGTCATTAGATCGCTGCAATTGTCCGTAGTCTTGGTCAGACACCAATGTTTTGGTCATTATACGTAATGGGATGGTTGGCTTCAACCTGGAGAGTTTTCATCTCCAGCAGGTAGAAGATTTGCACAGGACTTGTGCATTCAAAAGGCATTTAAGATGGATGTTTTACTCTCCTTTCATGTCATGTTGAAATTCTCTAAGTTGGTAGGAACTTTGGATGTGAGTAAATTCAACAGTTTACAGCAATAACAGTAATTCTGCACGTGGACTATTTGAGCCCACTTTAGTGACTTGGGTTACAGAACAGTAAACAGATTTTTACAGCATTTGTTCCCCAAGGAGGTTGGCCTTTGACACAGATCACCAGGCCTTTTGGAGGTTCTGGTTGTAACCGTGTTGGCCTAAGGACTTAGGCAGACAAGGTTCTTCGGGGAAATGGGATGTCTTTTTTATTAAGGCATTTGACCGGGACTTGCCATCTCGCCTGTATAGACTTACAGCAGTTGTACCAGGCAGGCACGTTGGTCTGGTTCAAACCACAGGCTTCTACGAATAAGACATTGCACTGTGCACCATAACCAGGGTCATGGATGCATGCTGTTTCCTTGAACCCACTGGGTAGGTGTATGTCTACCTGCTGTTTTCTAAACTTATTCCCTCTCTCTAGTCATTCTTTGATAACACTGAGTGCAGATGCTTACATGGGTGTCCACCCACCTCTGGTCCTTGTATCTTTGGGGCACTAATGTCACTAGTATCTTGTTCAGACTCCAGTGAATATAGAGGCAAGGGGTGTGCAGGACTCTGGAGATGCACTGTTTTTTATCAGGTGAATCTGTCTTGTCGGCATTGTGATTGCTGGGAAGGGCTGGGGCAAGATGTCATCATAAGAAGCTACCTGTCTGGAGAAAGTCAATGCTCTTTCTCTCTAGTTTTGATATGGCCCCTGGAACATCTTAAGGTGTTCCCCAAGTACAGACAGCAATGATGATAAATCTCTTTGCTTTTCTCTGAGCCTGCTGAGGAGGGATGTGTACGTATAATATATGCTAAGATGTGGAGCAGATGTGTATTTGTATGGGAGTGAGAATACTATTGCAGGAAAGTCTGGGCAAAGAGAGCTTTGCATTTGGCTCCAACTGTGTCAATGGTCATTCATCTGTCACTGCCCTGATGTTTCTCCTGCTGAGGGTCCCAGCTGCTGGGTCTTCCCGTACAGGCTAGAAGTCTTGTTTCAGCAGAATGCAGCTTCTCTGGGAGGTATTAGAGAGAGGAGTGAGCCTTGGTAGTCTGAAGGCAGACAAAAGCAGGGTAGATTTATTCTTTACAGAGTAACTAAATCAGAGAGATATAGTATAAGTTTTCACAAGGCCATGCTCACTTCATCAGATGCTGTGAAAGGATATACACAGAGAAGTGCAGCTACATGCTTGGTGGCACCAAACTTACCAGCACAATGAAGGAAAGGGACCTGGGGGTAATAACAGACCACAGAATGAAGATGAGCCGGCAGTGTGATGCTGTAGACAGCAGGGCAAATAATACTCTGGCATGCATCAATCAATGGAGCAAAACCAAGGAGGTGATTCTTCTGCTCTGCTCAGCACCAGTGAGACCGCAGCTGGAGGACTGCATCCAGTTCTGGGCACCACACTTTAACAAGGATGTGGAAAAGCTTGAGAGAGGCCAAAGAGCCCACCCATATGATCAAAGTCTTAAAAGGCAAGCCATACAAGGAATGGCTGAGGAATATGGGACTCTTCAACCTGAAAAAAAAGAAGGCTGAGAGGGGACCTGGTAGCAGTTTACCATTACACTAGGAAAGTACATCAAGAGCTCGGTAAGCAACTGTTCACCAGGGCACCTGAAGGGAAAACCAGGAGTAATGACCACTAACTCCTGGAAGATCGATTCAGGCTCAACATCAGGAAAATCTTCTTCACAGTCAGGGTGTCCAGACTGGAATAAGCTCTCTGCAGACAAAGATTTCCAGGGTAGGTGCTTGTACCACAAGAGGAGACTGGACAGTCACCTTACTGGAGTCACTTGACCCCCAGTTATCTTTCCTGCCTGGTGCAGGGGGCTGGACCCGATGATCTTCCAAGGTCCCTTCTGGCCTTACAATCTATGAATCTGCAGGGGCAAAGGGATCAGAAAAGCTAATTTTTATTTAGACCAATCTTAACGTGATGCAGTCTGTGGAAGATTTCTTGTTCTCCAGTTTCCCGCTCCAGTTCATTTTTAAAGTCTTGTCATCTAAGAAGAGCTACCTCGAGCAGGGGTGACTGGTGCCTCCTGAGTCTTAGGGGGCACAATTTGTGGGTGGACCCAGGTGCAGGCCAAAAGCCCCATATCCACTCATATACTTCTGTGTCGTGGCTTCCTGCCACCCTGCTCCCAACACGCTGCCAGTTTGCATGGCAAAAAAACCTGCCCCATCCTGAGTGGTGCCAAGTCGGGGGCCAATCTCGGGGGGGGGGGCGGAGGGGGGGCACATACCCCCCCCCCCCCCACCAGTCACCTGTGACCTTGAGATCATCAGTGGACTGTCCAGGGAGGTTAAAGTATTGTAACACAGGCTTGTGCATCTTTCTGGAGTTGATGTCAGATCTGTGTTCCTATAGTCTTCCACACAGAGATGGCAGAGGGGCACTGTCCGCGGGAGACAGTGTATATGGCAGGGATATTGCTGTAGGTGAATGAACCTCAAATGTTACATACATTGTGTGTTATTTTCTCCATTGACGACATAGTTTGTATGGCTGAGGGCACACAGGTGGCAGGTGAGTGGGTTGCAAGGCCGGATGCCTTGTTGAGAATGGGACTTGGATAGCCTCTTGGTGGAGAGACGTCGTTTGAGTTGCGAGACAGGACAGGCTTGTCTTCTGTGCCGTCCTTGAGACAGTTTTTGTCAAGGAAGAAGAAGTGATCATTTTCAGGGAACTTTGTCTTTAGGGATACCGGAAATCTGTGTCTGCTCAGGTGTCGCTGCAGAGAAGAGTGAATAGGGTCAATATTCCTAACGACCTGTACTGAACAGGGCAGGGTCTAGGTCAGGTAATCCTTCTGTTTTATAGAAAACAAAAAAAAAAATGTCTTCCTCCATCCCATCATGTTGGTAGAAGGAAACTCCCAAATATCTTCAAGCTATGCCAAAATAAATATATACGGGCAACCACCAATCCTCTGGATCACATTGTACGTGTAAGAGGTCAAATTAGGTGATGAATCCACTTCTGGCTGAGAAGTCCAATTTGAGAGTGACACAGCTTGTTACTATTTATTATTATAACATAAATATGATGTGTATTATAAAATAAATATTATTATAAAATATTTATTATAAAATACATATAATTCCTACTTCCCTGTAGAGAATATTGTACTTCCACTTTCTCTCTTCAAATCTGCAGATACAGGGAAAAAACCCCCTGCTTCTGAGTCCTATCTGATGATGTTTTTGTTGACAAACCAGCTTTAATGGAGCTGAGAACCAAGTTATAGGCAAACTAGACTCAGAACTTTCCAACTGGTTCTCACTTTTCTATTAAAATGTTTTTGAATAAAAAGTAGCTGTGCCACTTAACTTAACTTTTTTTTTTTCATGGAACATTTTCTTTGTTGGAAACTCTGGGTTCTTTTTAAGGAAACCCCCCTGAAAGAAATTCCCAATTCCCCAAATGTATTTGTTCAATTAAGAAATGGAAAATTTCCTCATGCACTTTTTTGGGGGGGAAGGTAGGAACAGGTAGGGTTGGGGATATGGGCCATCACTGCGAATCAGGTCTTGACCATCTGTTTAGCGCACAGGTCTCGGCACTGGAATACAACCTCCAAAATGGTAGCCCGTGGCCACCATATGGTGGCACAAGAAACGCTACGTACCATCTTCAGACCCATGGGCAAAATAGTAGTTAAAAGTTAGTAGTTCACATCCACGCTGGTAAAATTGGCATTCACAAGAGTGAGAAGCAGACAGCTGTCTGAGGCATGAAGACAAACCTACTGTTACTTGAGAAGGTGATTTGCGCATCTTCATGGATCAATGGGTCCTGGCTGCTTCCCGTTCTGTACCTGGTTGATTTATCAGTAGGCTATTTTGGTCTACAGGGATGTGAATGCAGCACTTTCCATCAGGTTCCTACTACTAAAACAAACAAGCAAAAATAGGATAGTGTAACCCATGGAAGCAGCACCTAATCTCATCCGTCAGGTAAGTACAATGGCATTGAGTGTCATTCCTGTGGCAACCCTGTTCTAATAGAAAATTCCCTATGGATTTTCCTGACTACAAGGGGTCAAGACCTCAGTTTTAACATATCCCTGCATATTCCCTTTTCTAGTGTGAGCTGAAACTTAAAACAGGAAAAGGGAAAAACACAAGTTCTTGGGCACATATTAGCTCAAGCTTGAGACTTCAACTGATAACGTGCTTGGGAAAACTGGCTAGAAGTTGCTGTCATCAGATGAGCCAAATCAGCTTGGATTCACTGTAGTTAACAGTTAACATTTTCCAACTGGAGTAGGCTTCTCTTTTGAATTTAATGAGGTCCAACAGTTCTTCGTTCAGCCAAGGGGGCTTCCTTGCCCACTGATTACATTTTCTGTGAGATGGAATGGCTTTCCCCTGTGCCTCCGGGAGTATGTTCTTGAGAGATGACCATTCCTCATGTACTTCCTTATCTAGGGGGATATGGTCCCTAATTACCTGACCTACCAAATCTCTGAGTTTTTGAAAGTCAGCCTTCCCAAAGTTAAGGATTTTGGTCTTACTGAGGAATTGCCTGCTCTTTGGTGAACTGGGAAGGTAACCATTTGTTGCATTTGCTGTGTCTATTTATTTCTCACCCTGAGAATTGGGAACTGAAAGACAAGATGAACTAATTTTATAAACCAAAGCTTTAGCTCTATCTAACCACTTTTTTCTGTTCCTTTTTGGAAGTAGTGGTACCCTGACAAGTCCACAAGGGACATGGGAAGTACAATCACAATGTAACGTTGGGTTCACGTTGTCCTCTTGGGAGCCCAACCTGTGAATTACTGTCAATTCCATTCACCTTTACTGTTGTGTTGTGTCGTTTTGTTTTTTGTTCCCTGATAGTGTGCATGTGCCAGCTGATGGCATTTTGAGCAAAAACACAAGCACTCTGAGTTGAAACTCAGATTCAGCTCAATACATGGACTGTGCACTTAGGACATGCACAGTGCTGGGCACTATCTGTTATCATGGTAGCAGGTACCAGATAAATGGTTGTAAGAGTTAATTAAGAAATGTGTGATATAATGTCACTATGGGGAGTCCTCTTTGCTACCTTCTCAGTTGTTTCAGCATCATATTATCCTATACCATAGAGCTGGCAAAGATGTAGAAAGACCCCTTCCATCCCCTTCATGATGCAACACTGCACCTTAACTCTATCCTCCTCTGTTGCTGGTGTTCTCTTCCACATTGTCTTGAAGAGCATTGCCAGAAGAGCAGCCTTTGGTATTTCAGTATGTTATTGTTTGAATGCGATACACAACACAATCTCTGTAACTCATCTTTTTTTGACTCTAGCAATTACTCATTCAGTTGGGAATACATTGCATCTTACGAAATGTTAAACGAGAGGATTGTGAAATCCCATGATTACAGAAGTGCTCTGAGACAGCACTCCCTGGAAAGCATCCAGATTTCTCTCTAACAGTGATATGCTCCTCTGCTCTAGTAAGACATCTCTAATAATGATATGCTCTCCTGCTGCAGTGGCTCAGGCCATATAAGCACTTAAGATAGAGGGTTAAACTGGGAATGTAGCCTCAGAGTACACCTGTATCCTTGGATTTCCCAATTCCTTGGCTCTATTTATGTAAGCTCAGTCCATCCAAGGTTTTAATAATCTGCAGAAGCAGCCAGTGTTCACTATGCTGCAGTCTGTGTACTCAAAGCCTGGACTATAGTGTCCCAAAATCCCAGAAAAAGCCACATGGCAGTAGAAAGAAGGGACGGTGCAGGAAGGCCAGGAGATGGGGACAAAGAATAGTGGCCTTGACATTGCAGACATCCTATACCCGAAGCCTGCAGCATGCAGGCAAATTCCAAAGATGCTACAAAAAGGGAGGTGAGTGGGGATTTCATAACTAAGATTTCATAGATGTTAGGGCTGGAAGGGACCTTGCAAGATCATTGGGCCCAGCCCCCTGCCCAAAGGGCAGGAAGTCAGCTGAGGTCGAATTACCCCAACAAGATCAGCATCCTGCATTTCTTAAAGGTATCCAGAGTTGGTACTTGCACCACTTCTGGGGATGTGGGGGGGAGTGTGTCTATTCCAGGCTCTGGAGACTAGAATGGTAAAGAAGTTTTTCCTTATGTCCAGTTTAAAATGGTCTTCCAGCAGTTTGTGACCATTAGACCTTGTCTTCCCTTGGGATGCCCTGGTGAACAGATGTTCCCCCAGATCCTGATGCACACCCTTCATGTACTTATAGGTGGCCACCAAGTCACCTCTGAGCCTCTGCTTCTCCAGGCTGAAGAGTCCCATAACTCTCAGTCTGTCCTCATAACGCCTATTCTCTTGACCTCTAATCATGTGCGTGGCTCTCCTCTGGACTCTCTCAAGCTTCTCCACATCCTTTCTAAAGTGCAGAGCCCAGAACTGGATGCAGTACTCAAGCTGCAGCCTCACCAAGGCCAAGGAAAGCGGGAGGATGACTTCTTGGGTTTTGCTGGAGATGCATCAGTAGATGCAAGCCAGAGTTTTCTTTGCTTTGCCGGCTGCAGCATTGCAGGGATGATATCAAATTCATAGCCAGAAAGTCAGCAGAGCTTCCAAGGTCAGGCTGGACTACCAATGGGCATCAAGAGTAGGGGTTTATAGTATAGATAGTCAATAAGTATGGGCTTGAGAATGAATTGGATCAATTTGACTCTATCAGTGTAGACATTGCCTTAGATTCAGCTCTTTTACTGAGTAGGGGAGATTTATTGAAAAGCACAAATGGCAGTGAGGTACCCTACATCCACTACTTTTCAATGAGGTTGAGGTGCTAAACTAGGTTTGGTGCCTATAAG